>NC_048599.1:130733184-131034505 GCF_003668045.3 Cricetulus griseus
TCCACCATTACCTGGATTGTCAGTTCACGTCACCCTTGTAGATCTCTAGAAATCTCCCTAGTGCCAGATCTCTCCTCCAACCTATAATGGCCCCCTCTAATATGGTATCTCTCATTCTGCTCTCTCTCCTCTATTCATCCCCAACTCAATGTTTCTGCTCCTCCATTTCCTCTCTTCCACTCCTCTTCTCCTGCTCTCAATCTGGCAGCTCCTTCTCCCCTACCCTCATGCTCCCAATTAGCACAGAAGATCCTGCCTCTTCCCATTCCTGGGGTCCATTCCTTTATCCCTTAGAGTCCTTCATGTTTCCTAGTTTTGAAAGACCCGCTCGGAATGCTTCTGCATGCCCCCTGCCCGCTGCCCCTCTGTCTTCCCCGAGTGTGCCAGGGCTGGGTGTTCTCTCTGGAGCAGGCGGGATGGGCTGGGAAGGATGGGGGCGGGAGGAGAGTTGGCTGAGGAGGAAATGAGGCGTTGCGTGCATGCTGGGTGGGGGACATCACCCGGGCTCGCGCCCTGGGCCGCCCGGGCCCCCGGCTTCTGGGGCGAAGTAACCTGGCCGATCGTCCCTGTGCACAGCGGCTGCTGAGCCAGAAGGGCCGCCCAGGGTAGGGTAGGAGTCCCGAGCAGTTGACCGAGGGCAGCGCGGCGGGGACTGAGCAGGGCAGGGCCAGGGTGCGGCCAGGGGCTGGAGAGTGCAGCGCGGGCGGCGCCTGGAAGGGGAACTTGAGCTGGGAGAGCAGCAGTGCTGCTTGTCCAGGAGCTGCGAGCGGGGAGCCGCCTCCAAGGCCAAGGACACGGGGGCCGCGGAGCTGCCGGGGCCTCCCAAGCCTTCACCCCGGCGGGCTCGCGCCCCCGGCCCGCCCCGCCTGGCACCACGCTCCCGCCTGATGGGAACGCTCCGTCCCAAGGTCAGCCATCTGGACGCGGAGGGAGGAACTGCCGAGTCTGTTGTACCCAAGATGAGATAGAGCCAAGGCCCTTCGCCTAATTATCAAACCTTGAGAAAATGCTCTGTACCTAGTTAAATTGTCCAATAGGATCCCTGTAACTATGCTTTTCGATTCTGCACTGTGCTTTTTGCTATATAAGGACCTCTCTCCCTTGGCTCAGGGGCTTGGCCTAAGAGAAGCTAAGCTCCCGGGTACCCGAGCCACTAATAAAGCCTCTTGCGGTTTTGCATCCAAGTTCGTGGTTTCCCTGATTTCTGGGTGCGGGTCTCCTTCTACGAAAGTACCTCTTCGGGGGTCTTTCAGTTTCTTTGGTGAATAGGATTATAGGCTGATAATCATTTGCTCTATGTCAAAAATTCATATATGAATGAGTACATACCATGTTTGTCTTTTTGTGACTGGGTTACCTCACTCAGGATGATTTCTTCTAGTTCCATCCATTTGCCTGCGAATTTCAAGATTGCATTGCTTTTTTCCACTGAGTAGTACTCCATTGTATAAATATACCACATTTTCTCTAGCCATTTTTCAGTTAAGGGGCATCTAGGTTGCTTCCAGGTTCTGGCTATTACAAACAATGCGGCTATGAACATGGTTCTGTTATGATAAATCTTTTTGCCAAAAGCCGCCTGAGCCCCACTGCCACATGTGAGCTTTATGCCAGCTGCCTGCCAGAGTTAGACCCAAATGAATACACGGAAACATGTATTAAGTACAGTGCTGGTTGGCCAATGACTAGGATTCTCATCTGTTAGCTCAGTCTTAACTATCATAAACCTATATATTTTATAAGACTTATCTTATCGGATGCCTTATAGGCCTCCCTCCTTACCGGTGGATCACATTGTGCCACTGGAGCAGGAGCAGAGGGGAAAAGAGGGACATTTCCTGTTTCTCCTTCGCTTAAATATGAATCTCCTTGCTATGTCACTTCCTGCCTGGATCGCCACTTCTCTACTACATTTCCCAGAATCCTCTTTGACTCCTAGTCCTGTCTAACTTGTTGTCTCATTGGCCAAACAGTATTTTATTTAACAGTCAATAAGATAAACATACACAGTACATTCCCCATCAGTGTTCCTAGGTGTGTAGGTTAATATCAGGGTTTTCAATTTGATTCCACTGGTCTATCTGTCTATTTTTGTGCCAATATCAAGCTGTTTCAATACCAAGCTGTTTTCAGAACTATGGTTCTATAATAGAGCTTGAAGTCAGGGATGGTGATGCCTCCAGAAGATCCTTTATTGTACAGAGTTGTTTTGGCTATCCTGGGTTTTTTTATTTTTGCATATAAAGTTGAGTATTGTTCTTTCAAGGTCTGTGAAGAAATGTGTTGGGATTTTGATGGGAATTGCAATGACTCTGTAGCTTACTTTTGGCAAGATTGCCATTTTTACTATGTTGATTCTACCTATTCAAGAGCATGGGGGATCTTTCCATTTTCTGGTATCTTCTTTAATTTCTTTCTTTAAAGACTTACTGTACAAATATTTCACATTTTTTGATTAGAGTTATCCCAAGATATTTTATGTTGCTTGTGGATATTGTGAAGGGTGATGTTTCCCTGATTTCTTCCTCATTGAATTTATCATCTGTATATAGTAAGGCTACTGATTGTTTTGAGTTAATTTTGTATGCTGCTACCTTGCTGAAGGTATTTATCACCTGTAGGAGTTCCCTGGTGGAGTTTTTTTTGGGTCACTTATGTAGACTATCATATCATCTGAAAATAGTGAAAGTTTGACTTCTTCCTTTCCAATTTGTATCCCTTTGATCCCCTTTTCTTATCTTATTGTTCTAGCTAGAACTTCAAGTACAATATTGAAGAGATATGGAGAGAGGGCACAGCCTTGTCCTGTTACTGATTTTAGAGGAAAAGCTTTGAGTTTCTCTCCATTTAGTTTCATGTTGGCTATTGGTTTGGTGTATATTGTGTTTATCATGTTTAAATACGTTCCTTTTATTCTTGTTCTCTCCAAGATCTTTATCATGAAGGGATGTTGGATTTTGTCAAAGGACTTTTCTGCATCTAGTGAGATGATCATGTGGTTTTTCTTTTTCAGTTTGTTTATATGGTGGATTACATTGATGGATTTTCATATGTTAAAACATCCTTGCATCCCTGGGATGATGCTTACTTTTTGGATTTGATTCACCAGTATTTTTTCGAGTATTTTTGTATCGATGTTCATGAGGGATATTGGTCTGCAGTTCTCTTTCTTAGTTGTATCTCTGTGTGGCTTTGGTATCAAAGTGATTGTAGCCTTATAAAAAGACTTTGGCAATGTCCCTTCGGCTTCTATTGTGTGGAACAGTTTGAGGAGTACTGGTACTAGCTCTTGTTTGAATTTCTGGTAGAATTCTGCAGAGAAGCCATCTGACCCTGGGCTTTTTTTGGTTGGGAGGCATTTGATGACTGCTTCAATTTCATTACTGGTTATAGGTCAGTTTAAACTGCTTACCTGTTCTTGGTTTAATTTTGGTAAGTGATATCTATCCAGAAAACTATCCATTTCCCTTAGATTTTGAATTCTGTGGAGTACAGGTTTTCAAAGTATGACCTGAAGATTTTATGGATTTCTTCAGTGTCCATTGTTATATCCCCCTTTTCATTTCTGATTTTGTTAATTAGAATGCTCTCTCTCTGCCTTTTGTTTAGGGTGTATAGATGCTTGTCTATCTTGGTGATCTTCTCAAAGAACCAACTCTTTGTTTCATTGTTTATTTGTAATGTTTTCCTAGTTTCTACTTTATTGATTTCAACCCTCAGTTTGGTTATTTCATGGCATCTACTCCTTCTTGGTGAGTTTGCTTCTTTTTGCTCTAAAGCTTTCAGTTGTTCTGGCAATTCTCTAGTGTGACTTTTCTCCAGTTTTTTCATGTGGGCACTTAATGCTATGAAATTCCCTCTTAGCACTGCTTTCAGAGTGTCCCATAAGGTTGGCTATGTTGTGTCTACATTCTCATTAAATTCTTGGAAGTCTTTAGTTTCTTTTTTTATTTCTTCCTCAACCCAGGAATGGTGCAATTGGGTGTTATTCAATTTCCACCAATATGTAGGTTTTCTGCAATTTGTATTGCGGATGAATTCTAGCTTTAAAGCATGGTGATCTGATAAGATACAGGGGGTTATTTCAATTGTTTTGTAACTGTGGAGGTTTGCTTTGCTGTGAACTATGTGGTCAGTTTTAGAGAAGGTTCCATGTGGCCCTGAGAAGAAGGTATATTCTTTTGTGTTTGGATGGAATGTTATATAGATATCTGTTATATAGATATCTGTTAAACCCAGTTGGGTTATAACTTCTGTCAGATCCTTTGTTTCTTTTTTAAGTTTCTGTCTGGTGGTCCTGTCTTGTGGTGAAAGGGAGGTGTTGAAGTTTCCACTATAAGTGTGTGTGCTTTTATATGTGGTTTGTGCTTTAGCAATGTTTCTTTTAAAATGTGGCTGCCTTCATATTTGGGGCATAGATGTTAGGGATTGAGACTTCATCTTGATGGACATTTCCTGTGATGAGTATGTAATGCCCTTCTTCATCTCTTTTGATTGATTTTAGTTTGAAGTCTAATTTGTAGATACTAGGATTGCTACACCAGCTTGTTTCTTGGACCCATTTGATTGGAAAAGCTTTTCCCAAATTTTTGCTTTGAGGTAACGCCTGTCTTTGAAGTTGAGGTGTGTTTCTTATAAACAGCAGAAGGATGGATTCTGTCTTCAAATCCATTCTGTTAGCCTATATCTTTTTATGGGTAAGTTAACACCATTGATATTTAGGGATAATAATGACCATTGATTTTTGGTTCTTGTTTGTTTTGGATTTATTGTTGGTGGTGTCATTGTGTGTGGATTTTGCCCTCCTGTTTCTTTTCCTGATTGGTAAAATTGGATTTTCTATTTCCTATGTTTTGCTTAGTGTAGTTATCTTCGTTGGGTTGTAGTTTTCCTTCCAGAACCTTCTGTAGTGCTTCATTTGTGATATGTATTGTTTAAATCTGTTTTTGTCATGGAATATCTTGTTTTCTCCATCTATAGTGATTGAAAGTTTTGCTTGGTACAGTAGTCTAGGTTGACATCCATGCTCTCTTAGTGCTTGTAGGATATCTATCCTGGACTTCCGGCTTTGAGAGTTTCCATTGAGAAGTTGGGTGTCATTCTGATAAGTCTGCCTTTATATGTTACTTGACCTTTTTCCTTTGTTGCTCTTAATATTTTCTCCTTATTCTGTAGATTTGGTCTTTTGATTATTATGTGTCGGGGTGGGGGGGACAGGACTTCTTTTATTGGTCCAGTTTGTTTGATGTTCTGTAAGCTTCTTGTACTTTCATAGTACAAGACTTCTGCAAGTTGGGGAAGTTTCTTCTATGATTTTGTTGAATATGTTTTCTGTACCTCTGAGCAGTGTTTCTTCACCTTCTTATATACCTATTATTCTTAGGTTAGGTGTCCCATATTTCCTGGATATTTTGTGTTATGGATTTGTTGGGCTTGAGATTTTCTTTGGTCGATGAATGTATATCCACTAGCAAGTCTTCAATAACTGAGATTCTCTCTTCCATCTCTTGAATTTTATTAGTTATTCTCACATCTTTAGTTCCTGCTCATTTATCCAGCTTTTCCATTTCCAGCATCGCCTCATTCTGTGTTTTCTTTATTGTGTCTATTTCAGCTTTCATGCCTTGAACTGTTTCGAGTTATTCCTTCACTTGTTTGGTTGTTTTTTCTTGGGTTTCTTTAGATTCTTTAAGAGATTTGTTTATTTCTTGAATTTTTTGGTTTGTCTTTTCCTCCATTTCATGTAATTTTTTGTGTGCTTTTTCTTCTATTTCTTTAAGGGTTTTTTCTTGTTTCTTCTTTAAAGGTCTCTATCATCTTTCCTAAATAATTTTTGAGGTCCATCTCTTCTTCATTTTTGTGCCAAGCTTTTCAGATCTTGCTGGTGTGGAGTCCCTAGATTCTGGTAGTGTCATTTTGGTCTTTCTGTTTTTGAGTGAGTTCTTACTCTGTCTTCTTCCCCTATCTTCTTCTAGTGGGTGCAGCTGGGGTCTCTCTATCTCCTCTTGTGACCTTGGTATGGGACAGGTTGGTGGAGTGGGAAAGAAGAGTTAGGTGTTTCTGGACTCAGGAAGCTCCTCCCTGGCTGGGTGGGTCTACTCTGAACAGGCACAGGCCCAGAGAGATTGTGGTGATTGGGGCTTAGGGCTGGAGTTGGGCAAGAGTAGAGGGTCACTTACCTTGGTATGGGACAGGTCGCCGGAGCAGGAAAGAAGCACCAGGGTGCTTTTGTAGACATACAGGGCAAATACTTCTGTGTCTTACATGGCTAGAGCAGGGGTGTTTCTGTGTCCTCACAAGGCCTGGGTGCTTCTTTTCCTCACATTTCCTTTTCCTGGTAATGTGAGGAAATGAATGAAATGAATGCCCCTCTTATAGTCACCAGTCCTATCAGATTAAGACAGCTCCCTTAAGAACTTATTTGAATTAATTCATACTAATGTCCATATGCACAAATAGAATCACATTGGATTGAGGCTTCAATTTCTGACATCTAATCACCCAATTCCGTCCATATCTTAGAGATTTATTTTGATTGTTGATAAATAATTATAAAAGTCATTTTATTAGGCAATGGGCTTAAAGCCAGGAAAAGTCAGTGTAAAGACAGAAACTCAATTTGGAGTGATGAGCTTAGAAAATGGAAGAAGGGGCCATGGGCCAAGGAATTCACATTCCCTCCAGAAATGACAGGGGATTTTTCAGGTATAAAGCCTCCCGAGGAATGTAGCCCTGTCGATGTAAGAAATATCAGGAAGAGAATATTGAAAATTTACTTATTAGGTAATAGAACTTGATGGTCTAAACTTAAAAGAATGTGTTCAGACTCTGACACTGCCTTTGGTAGAAAAGAGCATACTTTACTTTTAGGAAAGTCAGTCAAGTTAATTCATCTGAAATTTAATACAAAGCAATGAAGTTGTAGAAAACTAAGAACAGCTGAGAAAAACCAAGAAGTTTAGGAGGTGTTACTATAGCTAGTTTAATAAAACTCTTTCTATAGCTAGTCTAAGAAAATTTCATGGGGAAAAATCACAACACATAATATAACCAATACAGAAACACACACTGTGATTTGGAGAATAGAAAAAACTCCTTGCAAACACACAACACTGAAACACAAAAGACTTAGATGAAAATACAGAAGTAATCTTAGAGAAATTATCTACTCATTCAGTAAAATAGTAACAAAATATTACCATCCTCACTAAATAGCAACCCATATGAAATAATGACTTTAAATTAGTAAAATAAATGTATGACAAGTATCCTAACTTTAAAACCTGAGAAGAATTGCAAATTTAAGAAAAAAATGTAGCGATTTTTGTCACAGAATAAAATAATCAAGTTTCAAGATGTCATTGCTGTACTTTGTTTTGGCTGAATAACTCTCCATTATGTAAATGTACCACAATTTCTTTATGCATTCTTCAGTTGAGGGGCATCCAGTTGCTTCCAGGTTCTGGCTATTACAGTAATGCTGCTATGAACATAGTTGAACAGATATCCTTATTGTATGAACGTGTATCTTTTTGGTATATGCCTAAGAGTAGAATTGCTGGATCTTGTGGTAGATTGATTCCCAATTTTCCTGTGGAATCTCCATAATGATTTCCAAAGTAGCTGCATGAGTTTTCAATAGCAACAGCAGTGGAAGAATATTCCCCTTTCTCCACATCCTCTCCAGCATTAACTGTTATTGGTGTTTTTGATTTTAGCCATTCTGACATATATAGGATGGTATCTCAGAGTTGTTTTGATTTTCATTTCTCTGATGGCTAAGGATGTTGAAAAATTTCTTACTGGCCTTTCAGCCATTTGATATTCCTCTATTGAGAATTCTCTATTTAGATCTGTACCCCATTTTTAACTGGATTATTTGGTGTTTTGGTGGCTAGCTTCTTGAGCTCTTTATATATCTTGGAAACCAGCTCTCTGTCAGATGTGGTATTGGTGAAGATCTTTTCCCATTCTGTAGGCTGCCATTGTCTCTTGTGGATGGAACTAGAAGAAACAATACTGAGTGAAGTAACCCAGTCACAACAAACAAACACAGTATGTACTCACTCATAAGAGTATATTAGACATAGAGCAAAGGATAATCAGCCTACAATTCACAATCCTATAAAAGCTAAGAAACAAGGAGAACACTAAGAGAGACATACATGGACCCCTGTGAAGTGGAAAGGAACAAGTTCTTCTAAGTGAATTGAGAGCACAGGGGAGAGGATGCAGGTAGGAAAAGAGGAGGTCAGAAGGGAAAGGGGAAGAGAAACATGAGGGATAGGGAAATGTCTACTTGGGGAAAGAACAGAGGAGAGCAAGGAAAGAGATACCTTAATAGAGGAAGCCATTATGGGCTTAACAAGAAATATGGCACTAGGAAATCTCCAGGGATACACAAGGATTTCCCCAACTAAGAATCTAAGCAGTAGTGGAGAGGCTACCTTAAATGACCTTCTGAAATGAGCTTGATGACATCATCGAGCCTTCATCCAGTAACTGATGGAATTAAAAGCAGAGATTCACAACTAAGCACTTAGATGAACTCCTTGAATCCAGTTGTAGAGAGGGAGAAGCCATGAGCAAAGGCATGAAGACCATGCTGGTGAATCCCACAGAAACAGCTGCCCTGAGCAAGTGGGAGCTCAAGGACCCCAAGGCGATAGCTGGGGAACCAACATAAGACAGATTCAGACCACCTTAAAGTAGGTGTCAGCTGGGGGGCCTGGCCAGTCTATGGGGTCTCTGGCAGTGCAACCAGTATTTATTACTAGTGCACAAATGGGCTTTGGGAGCCCATTCCCTATGGAGGGATATTCTTCCATCCTAGATACATGGGGGATGGCCTAGGTTCTATCCCAAATGATGTGATAGACTTTGATGATACCCTGTGGGAGACCTCACCCTCCCTGTAGAGTGGAGGGGGCAGGGATAGGGGAGTTGGTGTGGGGAATTTGAGGATGAGAGGGAGAAGAAACTGGGATTGGTATATAACATAAGATTGTTTTTAATTTAAATAAAAATGAATTTAAAAATCTAGTGTTCTTAAGTCAACTGTAAGAGAATTAGTTAATACTATATGGCACTATTTCTGGGAAAATATGAACAACTGTACTGACCAAAGAGAGAGGGAACTGATAGCAAACCAAAATAAGTTTTAGTTGGATTAGTTATAGAAATAAGGGTGAAGGGTTACTTATAGGACCATAAATGACTCAGAGTGATGAATCACAAAAAGGTTATCCCAGCATGGGTAACAACTGGAAACCTGGATATTACTGACCAACCTGCTGGGGAGTGTCCTATCTGGGTATTTGATCAGGCAGTTCTGCTGGTCTATGTTTCTTCCACATGGTTTGGCTTGTCAGATCCTTTTCTAGAAAGATTGGTGTGTCTGGGAGTATTTCCCTACAGTTCTTCAGTTTACACAAGCTTGAGGAAGCAGGGTAGTCTAGCAGAATCTGGTTAGTTTCAGGGATTCCCTGAAGCTAAAGGTGTTTACTACTGAGTTTAAGGAGAATGGAATGTTTCACTTCTCCATAGAACATCTTGTTCTTTTACTTCCCTCCTAATATCCTGTGTCTTAATGAGTTTCCATTCCTGATGCATGATCTTATCTGGTAAGAAATTTTGACACAACACTGAAGGGTAATTTCTACTAAAGAAAACAATCCTTAAGAAGACAAAGATGCTCAAGAAGCAAATCATGGAAAAAGAATCACCATGATTTAATCACTATGTACAATTTCCAAAATAATAAACAATAAAAATTTGACTATCAAATATAAACTGTAGATAATTATAAATCAGGTATGTAGTGAATGATGGGCACTGGATAAAGTAGTCCAGCATTTTTAAAGATGAAATATGGATGTCTAAAAATTAGTGTGAAGGAGACTAGAAAAACAGGCAATAGATCCAGCACTTGATCTGGAAGTACACACAAAAGACAGAATATTCTACTACAGAGATACTTGTTCATTCAAGTAACAAGGAAGTGGAAAAGGCCTACACATCCCCCAATTTCTGAATAGACAGTAAAATAAATTTTATTTACACACTGCAGTACTACTTAGATATTAAGAATATTTAAATTGTGAACTTCAAAGGTAACTGAATTGAGCTGGAAACACTCATCCTATGTTAGAAACCAAGACCTGGAAAGACAAATATCCATTTTTTTTCTCACCTGTGCATATTGGATTTGGATCTTTACATACATATATTTAATTTGGAATACCCACAAAAGTTCGTAAATTGCTAAGCAGCCATGTGAATGATCTTTCAAGAGAGGGGAGACACGATGCCTTGGTATAAAGGGTCAAAAGTGAATTATGGAACAGGAAATAATAATTTGTTGTTGGTTAGGTGAGAGGGTAGAAGAGAACATCAGAGATAAAGAAGACCAATGACTGTTTAAGCTAGCCATATAGAAATCTGTAGCTGTAGAAGTTTCTTAAAATATATTTACACATATTCATAAAAGTCAAAACATAACAAGACCTCAAGGTGACAAGTTATCCTATAGCAAGACAGCAATGTCCTTACGAGACAAGAGGGTGACAAATAGAAAAAATGAAGACAGGAATAAGTTACTTCTTTTGGAGCTGTTGCCAATAAGATCTCATAGACCCCCAAACACTACTCTATTACCATTTCTTTAGATTACCCCCAAGAACTCGATGTTAAGACTCTGTTGCTGAAGATATCACACACTTGATAATGGAACATGGAAAACTAAACTTGATATCACCAGGAAGCTTCATTCCCTACTGGCTGGCTTTTATAATACTGGAAGGTATAATGTATGTTAACAAAGGATAAACTGCAGAAACAGTGGACCTGACCTACTGATAGAATGGAGACTCTAGTCACAAAGCAGGAGAAACAGCATTGGATCAAACCAAACCCTCTGAGTGTGGGTATCAGCTAGGAGTCCAAGACAGTCTATGGGTTCCTAGAGCACAAATGGACTTGGGAGCCCATTTCCTATAGAGGGATACTATTGCAGCTCAGATACAGCAAGGAAGGTTTAGCTCCTCCAACAATATGACAGGCTTTGAAGATCCTTGGTAGAGGGCCTCACTATCCCTGGGGAGAAGTTTGGGGTGGGTGGGTTGGGTAGGGAACATGGAAGAATGGGAGGGGAGGGAATGGAGGGATGGATATGTAAATATGAGTAATTAAAACTAAAAAAATAAAAGAAACTAATCATTAGTCTTACTTCTAATTCAGCCACATATTGTTCAATAACAACTTGCCTGGCAAGACATGACCATTGTTGTAGTAATGGCATGAATGCTTTGTGCGTAACCAATCACTTTCTGATGGGATTTAATTCCTGTTTCACAAGATGAAATTCATATCTGGAATGATCATTGGGCAAAACAGATCGCAGACTTTAAAAAAGAACTTCCTATTCTTAATTTGCTAAATGGACAGTACATTAAGCCAACTCCTGATGCATCTTTTAGCCTTCATCTAGAAGCTTCTCTTTGCAGTAGATGACAGTACTTGTAACAGGTCAATGTGTGGAGAACAGGAGACCAAGAATTCCCAAACCTAATGGGAACATATTTACTGCACCTTTTGCTCTAAAATCTCAGGGTTCACTATAGAAAACAAAGGGAGACAAAGTGTAAGAGCCAGAAACAGCAGGGTGGCTTCAACACAAAAGTCATAGCTGAAGTTACAACATGTACAAGCCTTGTGTATGTCTACACCTTATCAAATTCTAGCATGGAGAGAGGAATTGAATATGAATTTCCACTTCTTACTAAGGAACTATTGGCAATACTTAGCTGTCAGGAAAGGAAGGACAAATTTTCTTGAAAAAAATGTAGCTCCTGAAAAGCCCACCATTGCCCACTAGAAGGCCATACATTCAATAATATTTAGACACCACATATTTGCTATGAGGAAAAAAGTAAAATTTTAAATGGGAAGAAAAGAAAGTTGTGGAACTGGGCAGAGTCAAGTGAAGACAAATGAATATAATCAAAACGTTGTAAAAACCTTTAAAGAACTAATAAAATAAATATAAAATGTTTTCTAGTAACTACAGTACTCTTTTTAAGTATAAGCCTATTCATTTGATAAGGTTTAAATAGACATACACATTGGCATTCCTGACATTTTGGTACAGAACCCTGTTAATATAAGAACTGTTAAATACAGCTTTCATTGGGCATATTAGGCACTGAAATTTTGAAATATGATTAGTAAAAATTGGGATATACTGTTATAATACATATCTTAAATTTAGAAAGAATGATAAGGAAATATAAAATATATCATCAATGTTTCATCTTGTTTAATGTTAAATAATGACTATTTGGATAAATTTCAACATATTTTTCTTTTAAATTTTGTTACAAATTTATTCCTAACATTGGATTTCTTTCTGTTCCTTGGGGAGATAATTATCTATGACAATGATACAAAAGAAACATCCCTGCACTTGTTTTTTATTTTTCTCTGTAATCTATTCCAATAGTGTATTCATCTTCATGTAACATTCAATTAACTCTGAATTAAATATTGTTTCCTGGACATACACAAAAGATGAACGTGAAAGATATCAGTGATGATTTAGAAAACTACAACAAACCAGTAATCTTGCCTTTGTAAAGTCTGTGATTTTTATTTCAAGCTATCCAAGTGTTTATATTATTTTCCTTTGACTACACATATTAAGAATTTTCTCTGAGTTCTAAGCAAGATAATATTTGTACTTTAATATTGTAGTTATGAATACTAAATTACAATCTCATTGCTGGTCATACCTTATTTGTAGAAAAAAAGAGTGACATGAGAAGCAAGTCAGATTTTTAAACAGATTGCTTGTTAATGCAAGTGTACCAAGGCTCTGGATGGGGGTACGTCTCCTTTCACTGGGACATCAGCTTCAAAGCATTGAGCTCAAAGTGTCAAGATGAACTTCTCTTGTTGGCTCAAGGTAGACCAGAACAAATTGTTCCTACCTGACACACCATTTTCCCCCGTTTTTACTTCAAATTAATTCACCTTATCTCTGCACAAACAAGAAAACAAAAGAACACAGGAGGGGGAGCCTTTCTCTCTTAAAATTAAACACAAGCTGGTAAGGATATTGCAGTCAACCAAGTCCAAGTTTTGCCAGTATAATGCATTGGGATGGCATTATAATGCTAAAAATCAGAATGAACAGATTTTCTGCCTATGGTTCTGGAATGTACTAGGAAAGAAAAATTCCAAAATGTTTTCAGTATCTATTTTATTTGTAGAATTAGCATAAAATTTACCAAAACAGTGACTTTGAAAAAAAGATTCTGTTTTTTTTATGAAAATAGAATTACTTCATTTTTTAGTAAGTAACGTCATAAACAGTATAATTTATTCTGATAATTGTTGACTTTTGTTGGAGGCACATAATGAAAAGGCCTTTATGAAGGAAAATACCATGATGTAGGATATATCAAGCACTTCAGCATCCAACCTGCTTGTCTATCAGCAGGAGACACTGCAGAATACTGATCCTTTGCTCTTGTTATGGTACCGACCCCATAATGTGGCTAGCTCCTAGAGATCTCCATGGAGCACCACTAATCCTCAAAACTTGGTCAAAATTCAAAATTCAGACTGTTATCTGCTGAATGAAGACATATTTTTGTCAGAATAATGTGCGAATGTCCTACATCACATTTATTTTCATAGTTTATTATGGATAATTGGCCCAGTTGTTATTTTGTAAATCATGTTAAATAATTGTAGAACAAAACAAAATCTAATTGATATAATGCTTATGAAAAGATGGTAATACAGACAAGTTGAGGTAAAGTAACCCTCATTTCTTATTTCATGTAATGGCCTTACAAATAACTATTAGAAAATTACTTGCCAATGAAAGTATATTAAAGAAATTCTCCCTTTTTGCCACAAGGCATTAAAGAAACTATATTGTAAATACATAATTTTGGTTTTAAGTTTAACCATTTTCTGTTTCTTAGACAACAATATCAACATTGTGTGATATTCATATCAGTTATCACTTCGATTTGCACATATCAGCAAGCCAAATGAAAGTTGTGGGCCAGTGGGTAAAGGCACTTATGGACAAGCTTGCTTTCCTGAGTTTGACCCCATATTCTAACCTCCACATATACTCCAGGGAAGACGCATGTTCATGTACATACAGGTGAGGCCATACTAACATGAATGCACACCAACCCACAGCCAGGTACACCGCAAGTAAATAGAATTTTAAGTGCATGTTACTCATTAAATGTGTTGGTACTTAAAGTGTTTTTGAGTCAAGTAAATTCTTTATCCATTTCAAAGTTGTTTCTGTTTGTTTAAGAACTAAAGAACCACTCCTCTTAATATCACTGTGCAATCAGACCGTACGTTCTAGGCTATCTTTATATGAATATGGAAGCTCAGACTACCAGCAGCTTCTTAATGCAGGAGAATCCATTTAGCTCTTTTTCCTTTTCATTTCATACAATTATTGATGTATTATTTAATGATGGCACATTCTTAATGCATTTGTTGATAAATAGGAGACTAACTTTACTCTCTACGAGACTATAGTGCTCTGTCTTTTCTTCATTAAGTTGTCAGGGAGGCTGTGCTCAATCACGAGTACATCCTGCAGAGTAATGTACAACAATGATTAGTGATGGAAGAGTACACTGGAGAGTGTTTCAATTTTGAAACTTCCTGGTTTTAGGTTTTACTTAATTGTTCTACAATTGATGTGCATGTAGGGATGCAGGAATGTCATTGATCTCCTTCCTCCAACTGCCTCATTTACTCTCTGGTTTTAGAGTAGGGATTCATGCAGGTACATTAACACTCTTAGGCCAGCAGCAAACTTAGATGAATTATGACAGAGAGGTTGCTATGTTTTAGGTTTCTTTACTATGCCTTTGGTGACTTGAGTCAGAGCTGGTGTTTTAGCCTAGCATTCTTGATCTATTATTCTATCGATACATTTCACATGTCAGAATCATGACACATAGGATTCAGAAAAGAACTGCAGCTTCTCTGTATATAGCCCAATTCAGGAAGGCATAAATTGCAGTGTGGAGAAGTTAATGATTTTGTGACATTTTAAAGCTAATGACATCTCTGGAGATGAAGAGCAATGAGGCCTGACCCACGAAACACATGGCCATCATGGTTCTGTTAACTGAGCCAAAGCCTATGTGGGTCTCAACCTCTTTACTCTTTCTGTATTAATAATAAATTTTAAAAGAAAAATTAAAGCAGCAATTACTAAGCTTCTGTTTGTAATTTTTATTTATTGCTTCTTAGAAAAGTATCATTTGATTTTAAAAATTATCTCTTGATAATACTGTTTTCATGAATGGAGATGAGTAAATTTTAAAATAATATTCTTACTCAGTGTTAACAGGTAAAATATTCTTTTGTTCTTGTTCAGTCACAGGCAGTCACTGAGAAAGCTTGAGGCTGAATCACTACAATAAAAATAAACTGAAACAAAAAGCATTCAGATTTAATATATTTATTTATGTTTCTTTATTATTTTATTGAAGTAGGGTACTTTGTAAAAGTTTTACTTCTTCCCATTGTAATCTCATGAACAGAAAGAAAAGAACTTGCCAGTTATGCAGCAACCTTCTCTTCTACTAAGTCTAAAAAGGGTCCTGAGATCCTATTTCCTACTGAGGAAATATTTATTACTACATATGATACTTACGAAATATTTCAAAGGACATCATATTTACTTAACTGGTGGTTTGGATAGCCATTGAATTTTAGGAAATAGAATGTGTAGTTGTTTTTGAAATCATTTATTTGAAATACAGCTCTAAATTTATTATGCAAATGATCTTTATTTCTATTGTGCAACTTAGAGATAAAATCTTACAAGAGTAATTTTAGTGTTTTTAAACATTAGAGTTACATAGACCTCACTGTAAGCCTGTGTGTTGCAAAGACACATATATTGGCCTGAGACATAGTAGTGTAAGAATAATATATAAACTAATGACTATAACAAAACAATTTCATAAGAAGCGAAAGGATAATAGCACATATAGTAGTTATTAAAATGTACAGAACATGACCTAAAATGACCTGAAAGATTTTCTTCAAGATAATGACTTATGAAGAATGTCCACATGTTTTCTTTGGCATACAATCTCATCAATGTTTGTATTAAGTATGAATACTCTTCACTATGGCGCCACCCATCATTTCTTCAGTTGTTTGAGTGGGTCCTTTGACTCCCCTCCCTTTTTCATTTCTTCTGAGCATGAAAATTACCGTGAACTCTGGAGTGAAGGATTATGTTAAGTAAAATTTTACTTAGTATAAAATGAATTTTTCTCCATATTTGTAATTTTCTCTTTATTTTAGTCTAAGAATATTCCACATTTTACTTTTCCTGGATGCATTATCATATTTTATGAAAATAAGTATCTCTAACTCTTCATTTTTATTCCATGTGATTACACTTGTATCCCTAAGAGGCTTCCTGAATTTCTTACATTTAACTATATTTTAAAAAACCTTTTATTTTTTTTTAAAATCTACTAGAATTTGCAGTGAAGAGTCCTTTATGAAATAAGCAGGGAGAAACAGAAACTTGCTCTCTCGTCTGTGGAGACACTCTAGAGGTAAGGTGGCAGTGGCTTGTTCCTTCTATCTTATCTTTCAGCATTTTCCTCTATATCTGACTCTGCATTTTTATTACTCAGATCAATAAAGAAATACATTTACAAAAGCCCCTTTAAAATTAATTTCATTTATAAACACACTGTTTCAAACTTAGTGATGTGTCAATGTAGATACTATCTCACCACGTCAGAACCATTTGCGATCAAACATGAATAGACTCTTTTATCACAGGTGTCTACACTATCATTTTTCAAATTTAAGAAAAAAGCATTCAGGATAAAAAATTCGTTTTAGTAGAAATAGCTTAATTTGAACTTATTAACTAATTTACTCTTAGTTAGTTAATAAGTTCATATATGGATATTAGACATAGAGCAAAAGATTACCAGCCTAAAATCTACACCTCCAGAGAAGCAAGAAAACAAGGAGGACCTTAAGAGAGATATATACAGTCCCCCAGTTAAGGGGAAAGGGACAAGAGCCCCTAAACAAATTTGGAGCATGAGGGGAGGAAGAGGGATGTAGGAGATAGAGGAGGGGAGAAGAAGAAGGGGAAGGAGAACATGAGGGATCAGGAAGATTGAATGGCAGAGGAATAGAGGAGAACAAGAAAAGAGACATATCAATACAGGGAGCCACTATAAGTTTAAAGAGAAATCTGCCACTAGGGAATTGTACAGAGAACCACAAGACTGACCCCAACTAGGAACCTAAGATAGTGGAGAGGCTACTTTAAATGCCCTTCCCTTATAATGAGAATGATGAATAACCTAAGGGCCACCTAGAGCCTTCATCCAATACCTGATAGAGGCAGAAGCAGAGATCCACAGCTAATTACTGAGCCCAACTCCTGGAATCCAGTTTCAGAGAGTGAGGAGTGACCAACAACGGAGGCAAGATCATTCTGGGAAAACCTGAAGAAACAGATGAGCTGAGAAAGTGGGAACTCAGCTGGGGAACCAACATAGGACCAAACCAGGACCCCCTGAACAGCCTTCATCCAGTAGCTGATGGAAGCAGAAGCAGGCACCCACAGCTAAGCACTGAGCCACATTCCTGGAATCTAGTAGTAGAGAGTGAGAGGGGTTGAGAAAAGCAGTCAAGACCAAGCTGGAGAAACCTACAGAACCAGCTGATCTGACCTAGTGTTGTTAGACCCCCGAAAACTCAAGTATCCGGGGTCTCAGGCCAGGTTCGCGGTCACCCCAATCACCAGGCGGATTCGAGAGCTTGCTGCAAACTGCACGAGGCTTTATTGTAATTTAACGAACTAACCCCATGTTAGCTCGGGTCTTTCACCCACCCGCCATGGCAGACGGCTAGAAAAAGACGGCTCCTAAGGTCTCCCCAAAGATCTTATAGGGCAGCGTAAGGGGAGTGTCTAGGGGTACGCACAGGCTTACGCACAGGCTCATGATTGGTGTGCCTCCAGGCTTGGAGGGCTTGCCCTGTGTTGATTGGTCAACTGGTTGTTATGGCTCATAGGCCCTCCCAGGGTGGTTGCTATGCTCTCTACGTCATTGCTGTGCGCTTGTCCGTAAAGCACACCCAGAGCCATAAAGCATAGCGCCACCAGCTAACTTCTGATTGGTTCCTTGTCACGAGACAGGCATCTGACTTTCTAGTGTCTAGGTCAAGGTCATAGAAGCACATGTTCCACCATTATGGCTGCCAAAAGGGAAGCCGGTTCCTTCATTCCCCCATTTTCTTTTCTGGAAATTCCAATCATGGAATTGCTGTCTCTCTAGCATCCCCATCAGGGAGTGATAGATACTGTCATCCCCATGCAAGGGAGTTCCTTTTGACTTAGCATTTTAACCAGGGAAAATGGACGCCGAAATTCTTTTCTAAACTGCTTCCTGCTGACTTTGGGACGAAGTTAGGGACCCCAGAAGGTTGAAATGCTAGTCAAAAGCAAAAAGGAATTTAGGCAATGGGGAATCCATCAGGGGCTTCTGGTTAGCAGACACTGTTGCAGAGACAGGGGGTGTCCATATCAGCTGAACTGGTTCACATTCACAGCAAGTCCAGGGCTCGCAGTCTTAGAACAGTCTGTAGTCAGCAACTGATATTCAGATGTCTGCCAGAAGCAGAAACCTGTTTAAGACATGTTTAAACTAGGAACAGAGGTTAAAACTTATTTACTGAAGCCCACAGTGTAGAAAAAGCAGATATCTGGATATCTGTTTAAACAGCAGGAACATATTTAGCAAAAACTACAGATTTGGGCTATAAGCATGTACATTTTTCTTCTGTCCAGAGAGCCAGGTATGGATTGGACAGAGGTGCCTTTGGCCTGATGAAAAGCCCTTTAAGTTTGTACTTAGATGACAACCAAAATAAACTTAAAAACCTTGAGCTTGTGTCTGAACAATAGATAGTTACTATTTTATCAGCTAACATACTGACTAGTCTATAGTGGATCTGACTGCCTGATGCTGTCAAGCTGACAACCAGTAATATTTCAGAGATCTGAGAAGGGTATATTTTATCCGAATCTACTGAAAAGTGACAGAAGCCAGTCTATATACAGTTAGCCACACCCAAGTTTCTCCATTACCGCTGGAGGCAGGTGTCTTAAAGACCAGTAATCTTCGCCAGGCCTATACTGTGAGAGTTTTTTTCTCTCTGTGGAAGAGGGACATGGAAAAGACTGACCTTGTTTTGTCTAGGCAAAGGGGTGCAATCAATTTTCCAGTGTCCAGCAGCTTTGTCCACAGTCTCGGCCAGGTTCTGGCAGGCGGCAGGTTTCACATCTGAGCATCTCGCTCACTGGTCCAGGTGCAGGAACTGGGTTGCCTCATAATCTTTGGAGACTTTGGGTCACTGTCCAGATCTGGCAGTCTGTCTGACATTATAAACTTTAAAGATAACAATTTAAATGCCATATTCTGAAGATCTCTGAAGCATTAGAGGTCTGTTTGTCTGTTTTAGTTACTTGCCTTAAGCACACATTAAGCACATAGGTGGCTAGGTAAAGTCTTATTTCTGTAATACAGCTGAACTTAAAACTGTATAGAGCTACCTTATATTCCTTAAACAGTAGCTTAACTTCTTTCTGAGACAGGGTTTTTCTGTGACTTTGGAGCCTGTTCTGGAATTCGATCTGCCAGACCAGGCAGGCCTTGAACTCATAAAGATCCATCTGCCTCTTACTCCCGAATGCTGGGATTAAAGGCGTATGCCACCAACGCCCTAAACTTAAAGGCGTGTGCCATCAACACCCTGAGCTTAAAGGTGTGTGTCACCAACATTCTAAACTTAACTTCTGAAAACACAAACTGTACCGTCTTATATAGATCAGCATCTTTTATAAAACAAGAACTTTACACTGTCAGGCTTTGCTTAAAAATAATTCTAAATTGAAGCTCTTTAAGTACAAACATTAATAAAAACAAACATTTGAAAACTGGTTTTAAAAGAAATTTAAATTTCCTTAAGGTCTTTCTGTAATATATAGAAGCATTAACATTTTAAATCTTAATTGAAAAACTTGTTTCTAAGATGGTACCTCTAATTTCCATGTGGTCATCTTTAGTCAAGATGGCGGTTTAAGTATTTTTTTTTTAACTTTAGCAAAATGGCGACCAGTCAAGTCATGTGACCAGTTACAAAATGGCCGTAACTTGCTTTGCTTAACATGCTTAAGCTTATACCAGGAAATAGAACAATTTTAAAACAAGTATACATAATTTACTTGAGAAATAAACAGGACTTTTTTTAAAAACAAAATCAGCTTAATATGGTTAAAATTTTAACTTATATTACCATTTTTAAAATTTACTGTTTGTAGACATGAGAAACCATAGCACAGTTTACATTTTTTTTTCATTTTTCTCTGACCTTCGACAACTTTCCTCTGACCTTCTACAACTTACTTTAACCCTCTATAACTTTTACCATTTGCTTTAACTTTCTTTAACCTTTTATTTTATTTCTCTGACTTTCTTAGACATTCTTAGACAATTTTTTTCTCTTTATTACTTAAGTCTTTTACATTTTTTTTTATTTTTTAGTTAACATAAAAATTTTGTCAAAGTCCCTTTTATAGTTCTTAATAACTTTAAGGCCATTTAGATGTCCGGATCAGGCCAGATAAGTTCATACGCTCGAGCTCCATGTGCTCAAGGCAGAGAGACCTGGGGTAGGGGTGCTGCTGGTAACCCCAGACCCTAGGCCAATACAGGGGTGGGAAAAAGACTCCTGCGGCCCCCCTGCATACCATGTGTGTAGAGCACAAAGAATGCCGGGCAGCTAGGCAAATGGCAGGGACCCATGGGACCGGCAAGTGGGGATAGGGAAAGACTCACCTACATGGGCCAGGCTCAGCTGTAAGGGCTGCAGCAGTGGTTCGAGTTCAGAAAAGCAGCATCGGGGGACTCCAACATAACACATTCTAACCCGTGACACATGGCAGAACTCCTTTCCCGTGCCATGTGCTTAGGGCAACAAGAAAAGACCCCTGACCCATGCATGCCACGTGCATGGGCAATGTGGGACAGAAAGAGATGCTTAAGAAACACATAACACAAATGACAGCACATTAGACAGCACAAACATTAGACAGGACAAACCGCGGCAAAGAAATGGTGCCCCAAACCAAAATTACAACCAAACCTTGGACTTTCATCCAGGGTGGAACCAAGGTTCTCGCAAGTCTGCTTACCCTATGGTTCAATTACAAATTCTGCGCAGATCAAATACAAATTACAAATTCTGCGCAGATCAAATCAAGCAACCCTCGGACTTTCATCCAGGGCAGGACTTCAGGGTCTTCCCCAGAAGTCCGAATTACAAATACAAATTCTGCGCAGATCAAATACAAATCATGGCACCAAACAAAACAGCAAGAGACAAAACAAGAAACATAGAACATTGAACATATACAAGTTTCGAGCTCGAATCATCTTACCTCCAAGATCGAATCCACTCAGGTGAAGGGTGGTCGCAAATCGCGGACGAGCCCCCAAAATGTTAGACCCCCGAAAACTCAAGTATCCGGGGTCTCAGGCCAGGTTCGCGGTCACCCCAATCACCAGGCGGATTCGAGAGCTTGCTGCAAACTGCACGAGGCTTTATTGTAATTTAACGAACTAACCCCATGTTAGCTCGGGTCTTTCACCCACCCGCCATGGCAGACGGCTAGAAAAAGACGGCTCCTAAGGTCTCCCCAAAGATCTTATAGGGCAGCGTAAGGGGAGTGTCTAGGGGTACGCACAGGCTTACGCACAGGCTCATGATTGGTGTGCCTCCAGGCTTGGAGGGCTTGCCCTGTGTTGATTGGTCAACTGGTTGTTATGGCTCATAGGCCCTCCCAGGGCGGTTGCTATGCTCTCTACGTCATTGCTGTGCGCTTGTCCGTAAAGCACACCCAGGGTCGTAAAGCATAGCGCCACCAGCTAACTTCCGATTGGTTCCTTGTCACAAGACAGGCATCTGACCTCTAAGTGACTAAGGTTCCTTGTCACGAGACAGGCATCTGACCTCTACGTGACCAAGGCAGGTTTATGGCAAGCACGTGTTCGGCTGTTATGGCTGCCAAAAGGAAGCTGGTTCCTTCAGTGTGAGCACAGGGACCCCTGTGTAATCAAGACTCACTTTTGGAGCTCTAGTGGGTAGACACACAGACTTATCACAAGCCTTTGTTTCATGATGTAACATTTCTACTTGAACAGTCATAGGATCACAGAAAATTATGAAGCAAATATGAAAAATTGCATTTAATAAGTATTGTGCACATTAAATAACAATTGTGCTTAATTCTAGAGACTCAATGAAATATCTTTAGGTTCTAAGTACTGTGGTTGTTTTAAAGCCATACACTTTTAAACCACACAATGCTTGAAGGCTTCACTAGTATTCAGTCAATGAGTTACTGTGCCATTTACTCATTCTTTTTGGTGAAAATTGTCCAATAGGAAGGCTCAATTATTTCATTTTGGAGAAAAGATAAAATAATCTGTCTTGGATATCTCCACTGACAAGTTTTATAATGAATATTTAAAACTACATTATCCTTTAAGGCGACCATAATTATTTTCAGAAATAAAGTATGACTAGAGTGTTTGTTAATTTGTGTTAATTTGACGCAAACTAGAGTCATCTTGGAAGATGGAAACTCAGCTGAGATATTTCCTCCACTTGATTAGCCTCTGTGGGGCATGTTTCCATAATTGCTAATTAATTTAGGGAACCCCATTCCAATACTAAAGGTGCTAGCCATAGGCAAGTGGGCCTGGGGTGTATAAGAAAAGTAGCTGAGAATGCCAGAGGAAGCAGGCCAGTCAGCAGCAGCTTTTCCTTGTCTCTGCTTCAGTTCTTGCCTCCACTTCCAGCCCTGAGCTGCTGCACTGGTCTTCCTCTACGAATGACTGTAATCTGTAAAGTAAAATCTTTCCTTTCCAAATTGTTTCTGGTGAGTGTTTTGTCGTAGTTGCAGAAAGTGAACTAGGACAACTAATGATGAATGTCCTGAAAACTTTTGGCATTTTATCTATCGATTCATCCCTTGATGTCAAAAAGAATTCAAATCACTCCTATTTTTAAATAGTTTTGTGGAATGTGGTTTGACAGATTTATATATCAGTAACTGACATCAATTTTTTGGTTGTGAGCCTAGCCTTTAATGGCTGAGCCATCTCTCCAGCCTCTGACATCAATTAAATATATATGTATATATTTGATTGATTTGAATATAAACTACTTGGAAAAATATCTATTGTTATTTTAATTTGTGGAACATTGTTATACCTTCATACTTTTATTATGTCATTAACTAATCCTAAAATATTTTCAGTTATGAGAGGCATAATCAGATAAATTCGAACAACTGTATTGCCATCAAGTTTCATTAATGATGATAATCATCTCAAAAGCTTTCTATAAAGGAATGTTCCATATCTAAAGAAGACTGTTGTTTCTGTTTCTTATCATGAGCCTTTGGAACTGTATGTAAGTCCTCTTTTTCATTCACACACTCATTCAATCATACATATGCTCTATCATTTATATTGATTGTGGGACAATAGTTCTGTAAAAGAGTTGAGTGAACATTCATATGAGAAATTCATAACTGTCTTCTTCTCAGTAATTGACCAAATATCCTAGTTCTGAGCAACTCACATGGGACACACAGTTATGAGAATGCAGCTCAGGCTTTTCAAGCAAAGCTTACTTTGAGAAAACTGCTTTATTTGTTTGTCTAGCATTTCCCATTTTTTGGTGTTTTTCATTCCAGTTGGAGTGTGAAAATTACATTCAAAATGTAGGATTTTATGAGCTACTAATCAACTAGTAAATTTTCAATAGTTTCTAAGAACCTCATTTTCAATATTATATATATATATATATATATATAATATATATATATATTCTTTATGGGCCTAACTTTAGCATTGTTTTACCCCAATGACTTTCATTTGGGATATGAGTACAAAGTATAAATTTTTGTCTTTCTCTATGTCTAGCATAAAACATAATAGTTGAAAAGTATATAATATGTAAGAATATAATGGTTAAAATGTAGTCTATAGAT
This sequence comes from Cricetulus griseus, assembly GCF_003668045.3. Classification (NCBI taxonomy): domain Eukaryota; kingdom Metazoa; phylum Chordata; class Mammalia; order Rodentia; family Cricetidae; genus Cricetulus; species Cricetulus griseus. The sequence goes on from NC_048599.1 coordinate 130,757,348, forward strand.
ACAGAAGAATTATTATTAAACTCAATAAATTATCACATAACCAATTTTATTTGTAGGGTTGTGAGATTTTGTGTGTGAATGTGTGTGTTTTAATGTAAATTTTAACTATGCATATATTTAATCAACATAAGTCCCAGAAAATATGTTTATTTTTAGTTTATTGCTTCTAATTGTGGAATTCAGTTATTAAAATGTGACAAAATGTAAGCTGAATTTTATAGTTATAGGCTCTGAATTCTGACATGTACATAACACTGGATTTTCGATGTACATGTTAAAAGTTAAGAAGTTTTTACTGTTTTCAAAGGCAAAGAGGTATTTCTGAAGATTGGTAAGTGTTTCCCATTACTGACAAGATGAGTAACTATGAAGGAAGAGATCTGGAAGGTTTGCCTTGAGAAAAGTAAACATATGAATGGTTAATTATGGGAGAAGTCAGTGGGATTAGCAGTTGTATGTATTAAGAAGATCTCATTGTATAGATAATAGCTGACTGTAGATGTGTTTCATTAAAGTTCAGTGACAACTTTTATTCACAGAGTAATTGGTTCTGCTCTGTGCCCTAGAATAATGTTTAAAATCTGGAGATTGACTTGGATCCAAGTAATGGTAAATAATGTCATACTCGCTAAGTCCCTAGCAATGAATGTCAGCCTGATCTTATTTGAAAATTCATTAATGATCCGAGAGACAGAGTAAACACTGCACTAATGAAAGTCTGACATGGACTCTGATTGGCAGGTAATGAAACACCACTAAAAATGGTCATTGCTTTAAAGTGTGTTGGATGAGCAGAATCTTGGCAAGGAGTTAAAGCAGAATTTGGTTTTCACATGGAGACAGAAGAGAAATGAAACCATACAGCATAAATTCCACATGAAAAAGGCTGATTGAAAATAGGCGAGAGTGAATATTCTTCAGGAGCACCGCATACTCAGTCCCTAGAGGAATAATCCCATGGATATTGCAGCATTACATTCTAGAGTTGAAAAAGTTAACAGCTGAAATTACAAAGACAGAGTACATACCTATTTCCCAATCTTCATGAATGTCTCTATATTTAATACACTTGAAATAGTCCATGATATTTCCTTGGAGTCTGAACATTAAGTTTTGTTATCAATATCATCTAGTTTCAAGAAATGTGTTTGGAAAAAAGCAAGAAGGGAAGAAACTGAAATGATAAAAAGCAAAAAGACTAACAAAACAAAACAAAATACCTGAAAGAATAGAAATGTACTAGGAGAGAATGGAGATGGCCTCTCCTCTGAAGGAAAGAGAAAAATGGCTTAAGGAAATTATCTGTCTAAAATGAGAGAAGCAAGAATAAAGCATGTAAAGGAAGCTGAGTAAATTGAAAAAAAGGAGACACAATGATGACAACAGCAACACTCAATGGATGAACCTCTTCTGAAAGTAAACTCTACTGCAAGATTACCTTCCTGGAACACAAACTTCAGTTTCTCATTTGTATTGTAAGCTCCTGTGCCATGGTTATTTGGGGCATGAAATTTCTTTTGCTTGGCTGAGTTAAATAATTCTTTAACAGAAAAACTGGATACCCAAATGCACTACACATTCTCTAAGGATAAGCAAAATCTACTGATAGCCTCATCCAGTTTGTCTGGGCACAAGTCTGTGAAGTAGAATCTATTAATTTACCCACTATCCAAGCAGACACTGGGGACATATTATAACTTAAGTTTTCTTGGAATGGCAGAAACTTTAAACCTGTGATTCTCAGATTCCTTGACTGGTAGAGGAGTCCTTTGTTCGTCTTTTCAATTAAGATTTAGCAAATATGAGCAAATTAGAGATTTTTCTCCTCAAGTTTAATGAAAAGATATTTTAGATGATAGCTAGATATTTTATGAGGCAATATTAAAAACTATCCAAAATCCTGGGAATTAATGGAGCTTAATGTGGGTACTTAATGATGTCAATGGATTTACAATAAATGGAAATCATAAATACCATTTGAAAAGCATAAGCAAATCTGATGGAAAACATGGGAACTATGCTTCTGGTTTGCTGTCATTAAAGCTTTGTGATCTCATATTTAATTTATTGCAGAAATTTTGATGAGTGCCACTTGGAGGCACTCTTACACTATTCTACATTTTATATTCTCAAAGTGTTATTGCAGAATGAGTTCTCCATTTTATTTTCTTTTTGAATTCTAATAATCACTTATGGATGGGTAATTAACACTGTTTGGCCAATTTAAACTTTGACATTATTCATATTTATCACCTTAGACTGTTTACTGCTGTAAATAATCCTGTGTTCATCTTATGACATAGACTTCATTCATGTCTGCAAGACAAGACAAACTAGTTTTAAGAAATTACCTAAAATTCTTTGAGGGTACAGTTCAGTTTACCAAATATGACTAAGCTTCACATTTTGAATTTTCATAGTTTTAAAAGTTACTTATTAAATTTACTATTACTAAAAGCAGAATAAGCAGCAAAACTCAGAAATCTTTAATGAGACCATCTCACCAAAGAAATATGAAATTCTTATGGCACATTTAGAGAATTAAAAGGATTGTTTCAAAATATCCTTTAAAGTGTGGCTTGTGCAATGGTAGAAACTAACAGTGGCTTGTACTTGAACTGAACATCACAGTTTTTTTTTAAAAAAGGAAGTTCTTGAAGAAAAGACCGATGTTACACAAAATCCATTTTTTATGTTTGTTTTTAAATATGTAAAATAAAATATCTTACTGTAGATGTAAAGTTGGGTGTTTCATACTTTTATTTCTTCCACAATATTCTAAATATACTGAATTTACTGTGCATCAGAACATGCATTGACCTCATTTTACTTGGATCTGAACCAATAATAAATAGAAAATATTGTTTATACTGGCTAGTTTGATGTCAACTAGACACAAGCTAAAGTTGTCTGAGAAGAGGGAGCCTCAATTAAGAAAGTACCTACATTATATTGGACTATAGACATGCTTGTAGGGCATTTTCTTAATTAGTAATTGATGTGGGAGGGCCCATCTCATTGTGGATGCTACCCCTGGGCTAATAGTGCTGGGTTCTATGAGAAAAAAGGCTGGGCAAGCCACAGGGAGAAAGCCAGTAAGCAGTGTTCCTCCTCAGCCTCTGCCTCAGCTCCTGCCTCCAGATTATTGCCCCGTTTGAGTACCTGTCCTGACTTCCTTGGATGATGAACTGTGGTGTGGAAGTGCAAATCAAATAAACTCTTTTCTCCCCAACTTGCTATTTGGTCATTATAGCAATAGTAATCCTAGGAGAATATTTGAAGTACAAATTATTGTTCTTGTTCTTACATGAATTATTTTACTGTTTTTGCAGTGAGCAGCATTATGGTCATTGTAACACTCAAACTATAGTACAAAACATTGCTTTTTAAAATTGTTTCTTAAATTTTTGATATTATAATATAATCACATCATTTACCCGTGTGCTTTCCTCCCTTTATTCCCTCCTAAATATCTGTCTTTGTGCTTTTTGAAATTCATGTGCCTTTTCCCTTAATACATGTTCTAACTTTCTCTCTCACACTCAGACACAAACACACACAAATGCATGTAAGAACACATGAATGCATCATGTACGTGTACACATTTATATATGTTTAGTTTAAATACATAAGTACAGCCATATAATGTTTTTTGCATGCATGTTTTCAAACAAGACATTTGATGTGCTCTTCCTTGGGAAAGCCTATTTCTTCCACTTTTAGAATTCCTTAGTTGCCTATAGTTCTTTGTGTAGGGTTGGGACCATGTGATCTTTCCTCAATCCATATTGTCTATGTTTTGGTGTTGTCCTTGTTCAGTTCATGTTTAGGTAGTCGTGTGCTGGTGATACTATAGGTACAGCCTTGGACATTTCTAGGAAATACAATCTCACAGTGAACTTCCTGATCCTCTGGCTCTTAGAGTCTTCTTGCCCCCATTTCCACAATCATTACAGAACCTTGGGAACAAGAGTTGTTTTGTAGATATATCCACTTCAACTGGACTCTACAGCTTTGAATTTTACTTGGTTGTGGTTTTCAGTTGTAGCTTCTGTCTGTTGGTTATCTTCTGCGATCCATGGATTCACAAGCTCTACGTGGTTGGCTGAGTTTCCAGTACCAGGCATGATTTCATCCTTGCTGAGCAGATAGGTAAGTCCAATTAGAGAACTGTTGGTTATGCTACAGTAGGAACTATTATACCCTTAGGGTTATTATGTTAGTCAGACCTTTTTATGTTGTTTTTATCAAAATTTTACTAATTCATTCATTAACCATTAATTAAATTGATTAAAATTTTGACTAACTATTGACCATTAATGAATGAAATCAATTAAAAGAATACTTTTGGGAATTTGCATATATGAAAAAGTAACATATTGAAACATTAATGACATTCTCACTCATTTTGAATCTTTGTTAGTCTCATAACATACAGAAAAGAGTAAATAATTTGGGTAGTGGCAGGTTGCCCATAACCTCCTCCCTGACCTTGTAGTTATTTTCTTACCATCAGCTCTGGGTTCTGGCTCATCATTAATTCTAGTCATGCATCCTTGCAATGGTTATTTATTTTGAAGCTCATATCAAGTAAAACATTAATTTTTTCAGTACTACTATATTATGGGAATTACCAATAGGGAGTCAGGTAGAAATACAAGGGAATTTATTAGGGAAAAGCCTTACTTACAGAGTGACCTAGCCAACTGCTGGGGTAGCAGTAAGTACAGCGAGCCGAAGATGAAATGGAAGAAGGGGCCACCACGTGAGCACCCCTCACTCTTAAAGCTTCATACATCACCCTGAACATGCCCTCGAAGGCATGGTCAGGCACACCTGTAGCAGGTCCCTAGCAGGCGTGGCTACAGTGTCCCTTACACTACTGAGCTTGCTTTGTCCCATTTTTACATAGAATGAAACACTTCCTACAACTTAACTAAGAAACTGATTCATTTGAATAGCATGCTTTAACTGTAATTGTGTGTGTGTGTGTGTGTATATACATCCCTTTAACAGTTGTAGTTAATATAGTATAGATTATATACATCTGAGGAAAAGATCAAAGTCAGTTTATTTAAAGTTATATATGAACTATTTTTATACAAAGTCATCAAAATTTATTTTCCTCAGTAAGTTAATAGAAATTTATGTTTAGAATAGGTAAATACAGTGATATGTTTTAATTCTAGAATATATTTGATTCATTGGCTTTGTAATAAGATTTACAATGCAATATAACTTCTGCATTTTTAAAATAAACTACTGTTTAAAAAGTTATTTTTAATATATCATGAAGCAAAACAGCTTCTATAAAGTTACAATTTACTGGGGATTTTGGCTTTTGTGTAACTATAGATTTGATTTACTGCTATGTCTGCCTGTTGAGGTCCTCTGACAAGATTCTTGTTGAGTGAGTAGCCAATGTATATCTACACACTCACAGAAGTAACTCAGTAATTGAAAAGCCATTTAATTTCACTCATAGACAATAGTCCGAAAATGTAACCTTCAGGGAGTGAATGCACCCCTCTGTGACTGAGTGTTCTTGATACATGTTCAAGCAGTTTCAAAGCTACTAAGGGAATGGTATTGCCTCCTTGATGGCTGGGACTAGGATGTTTGCTGAAGCATGATGCTTGTGTGCCATCTGACCTTAGCTGGACAACAATACCTGCAGAAAGGCTTTGACAACAGTTTCCACATTCCTGAAGAGTGAATGACCATGCATTCCACTCCACTTCTGGGTTACCCTATTAAGATTAGCTGGATGTTCCCTTGTTTTCCCTGAATATAACAAAAGCGTTAACTATGCAGGCTATTGGGCATCTCCAACTAAGCATGCATCCCATCTCATCCAAGGTTTAATTGTGTCTTCCTTCATTTCCCATCACTATGAATCATGTTTCTAGAAACTAGACTTGTATTACCTTAACTGAAACCTTCTCCTGGGCACTTTTCTACCATACCATTCCCCATCCAGTACTAAAAATACATAAAAAGTTCTCTAATTCATCCCATCTCTATCACCTAAATTATTTACAGATTTAATAGCTGGGAAATCATATTGTTAGTTGGAGTAACAATTATGAAAGACCAGTATTCCCATCCTGTGGACACTGGGCAGAAGGACTGACTGACTCCCTAACCCATTCAATTCAAGTCTGGAGAACTGAATAGGTGCCAAGTTCTGAGCCAGGGAGCCTCTGGTTCTATTGTTCATCTCAATGTTGTCAAATTAAAATTTTATCAGAACATTGTAATTGGCTTAAGTTGCTCTATTTTAAGTGATGGGAGGGGAAGAACTGCTCTTTCCTCTGTGCTTGCACCATTTTCACCTGTCCCTGCTTCTGTACTGTGAATGAGGAAATCAGTAAATATGTTGTCAGCTGCTACAAATCATTCAAAAATCCAATATGTCTATACTTATACAGGACTAATAAAAGTTTTTGCTGCCCCCTCTTTCACCAAGAGAAAATTTCTTGGAATACACAAAATCACAAAGCTGAATTTCTCTTTTCTTTAAATATCAGAAGGCTTTTCACACTATAGTATTTTGATATGTAATAAAGAACAATAGGTACATTTACTAATTCCATTCTTAATTTTACTACTCTTTCAAAATGCTGAGGTCATGCATAGTAACATTATTTAATAAAATGTATCAACTGTCATAGGTAGACACATGCTCTGGAAAGCTGCAAAGAAAGCAACACATTGGGAAGTGCAAAGGGAGAATTAGCAATGTGTTTTCTGACAAATTTTTATTTGCAAGACTCTTAATTTTGTCTTACTTTTGAGACATGGGATTAGGATTGTACCGCATTTGAAACCATGCAGATATGGGGTGACAACCACTATTTCAATGCAGATTTTATAAGTTCCTGAACCTCTGAGCCAAGGAACATATTTACAAATATGGTTGACAGGAATAATAAATAATACTGTATATGCATTATTCCTTGAACACCATTTTCTTTGTTGGCTTTTTTTCTGCCATCAATTGTTTATCATGTGAAATCAAAATGCTCAGAGAATTTTGGTTGTGATATATGTTAATTATAATGAATATCAGATATTAAACCTGGCCCACATGTATCCAAGTGTGAACGCAGATAAAGTGTTTCCTTAGATCAATGGAGAAAATGAGATAGTGAATTACTGATCAGAGCATCATTATTAGAAGGTAGTCTCCTTAAGGCAGAGCAAGAATACACCAGAAATGTGGTACAGAGTTGTCAAGTTATACAAAGAATTTAGTTTGTGGATTTGAATTTTCTGTGTGTTTTAGTTCAAAGAAGGACAGTGAAAGTGATTTAAACTATGTGGAACCTCCACAGTTTTCCACAATAAAGAAAAGGGATGGGTTATAAAATAATTTATATTAGGAATTAGCTTGTTTAAAATATATAATTTTTGAAATGAGTACACATTTTATGATTTATGCTTTCAATGAATGTTGTATAAAGGAAAAATTAAAAGGATATCCATTAAAAACTTGAGGATTAGCTTTAGTTCACACCTATCAATATGTCTGACTCAACTTATAAAGTTGATTTTCTAGATCTGAAACCAAAAATTAACCATCAAATGAGTTCCATTTTGTCTAGCAGTCACTGCTTACATCCGAGTTGGTTCCTACTACTGTCTTCTCCAAGTTCTTTTCTGGGATGTTGGCCAAAAAGCCTTGATGTTGCTACTAGTATGAAGCATGAATGTTTCCAGACTCCAACAGTAGCAAACAGTGCCTGTTGACAAACCTTGTGTCTGTACCACTACTCTTCCTCATCATATCTTTATCGTTAGATGGGAGAGGATTGTGTGCAATGGATTATGAATAGAAGTTAAAAGCAGCTCCTATCCAAAGTTTGGAAGAATCATGTCACAGATTTCCAGCTTTCTCTACTCCTGAGACACCAAGAGACAAGGCTTCATCCTAGATGGTAGAGAATAAGCATAGAGCTGTCTTAATTCCTTGGTCCTATGTCTTGTCAAAATTTGCACTGATCTACAACAGATTACATACAAAGGATGACTACACTATTGTTTGGATGAACCATAGAAATGTTGGGGTTGTTTTTTAATAGTGTGCCAAATCAGTACTGATAATTTTTATCCCACATACAAGTATGCTGACCCTATTCCTGGAAACTTTATTTCTGATTTATCCAGCTAGATATTCAGAAGCAAGATCAAACAGTACTTGCTGGGAAATTAAAGTCAGTTACAAAACTGGGATTATATGTGTAGTGAATGAGCTGTAGGAAAAGCCTAGGTGGGCTGTTCGTCTTCAGCTACTACACAATTATTAAGGACCTGAAATGAAAGAAATTAAAAAGATTAGAATAGTCCACACAGGACAAATCCCAATGTTCAAGAGTCTCTCACTTTATTTTGTATGCATGTGTGTAAAGGTTACACGTACATGTGCATGTGGAAGAGCCTGAGGTCAAACCCTAGGGCTGGTCCTAAAGAGTCTCCCACTTTGTTTTTCAAAAGGGGGTCCCTCACAGTGTTTGAGTCTTATCCGTTAGACTATACTGGCTGTCAGGAAGCTAGACGAATCTGTTACTCTTTGCCTTCCCATGCCCAGATTTTTATGTGTATGTCTTTATGGATGTCTACATCAAATTCAGATTCTTCTGCTTGCACAGCAAATACTTTGCCAACTGAACTATATTTTAAGTCCCTTTGTTTATTTTAAGTTTTTTTCATTTCTTAGGACTGTGGGAGCAATAGTCATAGCAAATTTAACCTACACGCCTTCCTTTCCTCAGAAGGCTTCGTGAAATGAAGTACACTTGAGTGGAAAAGGTAAATCACAGGAACCTATTGTTTCTTCTCAAAGGAGAAATGAATTCACAGGTACATTTCAAAATTGAATGTCCTCCATCAAATTATTTTAATAAAAGGTTTTGGCTGCTGCATGGAGTACACATGAGCAATACAACTTCGTCCTAAACATGGAGCTCGCAAGGCTTTAGCTGATGAAGTGGAAACGTGTGTGAGTTGAAAGCTGACTTTCCCTAGTCTTGTTTAGGCAATACAGTATATCTAACCCTAACCCTAAAATTCCCAAGAATTTAATTCCTTTAACTAGTCTCTGATTCATTTGATATAATTACAGCCTAGCTTCAAGTTTGGCCTCTATGTACCACATAAGAATAGTCACTGGCCACGAAAGTCAAAGGCAGTGAGAAATCTTCATTTCCCGCAGCTTTCTGGGGCCTTAGTTTATGACCTTCTCTCCTAGAAAGATCTCCCACACACATTTTCAGTTGCTCATAAGTCACCTAATGAATTTATGGTTGAGATTTCACTCACAGCTGCTTTGTCAGCCAACTAGTGGGATTTAAAACATTTTCTTGTTAAAATGATTCAGCAGAGGTAGACTCATGAGCTACTCCATTAGTCAAAATGCTATTCACTATAATAAGCAACTCTCTGAAAATTTAGACTTAGACTACAGTCTCAGCATTTGCACATTAGTGACAAAAATATACTATCAGTATTAGTCTTCAGTGAGTATAATAACCATATAGTGATAAACATATACAAGATAATCTTGGAAGTCTCAAACTATTCCAAATGAATTAAAAGCTTTCACCCTCAAACAGTTAAAAAAAATAACTGCAGAGTTAAGAAATGTAATGGGATTTCCTGATTTCAAATTTAGTACTTAAAAAGTCCATGTCCTTTCAGACCATGTTTTATGGCAAGCTCATCATTGGTTATCTTGGTCAATCTCTGGGCAAGAGTTCAATATATGAAAGCAGGTATCTCAGAGTTCCCATTTATGTAATGCATCAATTAGAATCCATGAGCTACAAATTGCATCACACCAAACACAAAACTGCTAAAGTAAAAATTACTACTTCATATATTAAGAGCCCTGAATGGAAATTTCTAGAATTAATTGTATCCATGAAACTATGGAACCTTCAATTGGTCAATTACTTTTTCTGTTTAGGCATCCTCATTCTGCCAGGTATTATTAGATGCGTCTATATATAATTGATTTCATGAGGTTATTGAATTCTTGCTCATTTTAAAATTTCTATCACAAATATTAAACAGAATGGTTACAGTGTTACTTTAATTGAATTTGATAATTTTACAGCATTAATTTTAAAGTCTGGATTTTGTAGGTAAGGATATCTGGACTGAAAAGTCAGCCCTTTGGTGTCTTTTCTTGCTAAGAGGAATATCTTCAGCCATTCTTCTTTTTCAAATGTCTAAATGCCACAGGGGAACAGAACGTATGGCAAGCCCTAAAGAAGGTGACGATGAAGTCTGTAGAGGATGTTTTAAAGAAAGTGACTGGAAGCAGTTGCACCAAAACATCTTTCCTAGGTCCATCAGGTCATATCTGCTATTCTATTTAGTCGGTAGAACCTGGGTCTAGGGATGCAAAGTAATGGCAGAAAAAAAAATCAGTCCTTCCAGTTACAAAGATTTAAAATCCATGGCTACTGATAGAAATCTGCCTCAGAGAATGACATTATTATTATTTTTTAAATCCACAAATCAATATTGAATCATCTGAGTCTTGTGTCCTAAGTGTATGGTGTCTTCAGTAGTAGGAACCTACCATTAAACCCAGAGAGGAACCAATAGTCAACATAGTATGGGGAGTTACTTGAGCTAGCCTGACCAATAATTTGAAAGGGAGTTTCTTATGCCAGGTACTGGAGTTTTTGTTTATCTATGGTTCTTCTGGGAGCATTGTCTGATCAAGGTGCCTAACTTCCTTTAAGGTAGGTGTGTGTGTGTGTGTGTGTGTGTGTGTGTGTGTGTGTGTGTGTGTGTGTGTTTTATAATTTTAGATAAATACAAGATAATATTGAGGTTTTATCAAACAACACTGGCTTTACTTGTCCTTTACAGCTCTTTCTTCTTTGGTATTGACTCCCCTCCCTCCCTCCTAGTCAGTCTCCTTCATTCTTTGTTGTTCTGTATCCCACTTCTTATAGTCTGTTTTCTACTGTTCCACTCTCAGGACTCTCAGCCCCGTGTACCTGTGGTTCCTTTATCCTTTCCTGGTTTCTGTGGTTATTCCATGTTGCATGCTCACATCGGAGAATTGGGAGATAGGTACAGAAGTTGAAAAAGAACATGTGCCATTTTTTTTTTTCAGTCTTGGTGACAAGGGTTTAAGAAGGAGGGAGGTGCACATGCGGCTCTCTTTCACCTGGCTGAGCTGACTAGGAACCATTTCAGGGTCTGTCCTGCTACGGTGCAAATCTGGTCACTGGCTCCCTTGCATGAGTACTTTTCCCTAATAAACTACCTGTTATCAATCTATTTCTGACTCCACTTTGTAAACGTCTATAGATCTCTAATCCAGTTTTCGTTTTGTTTTGTTTTGTTTTTAAACTCGGCCATTTTCTTTTTGCTTGATTCTCCTCTCTTTTTTGATTTTTTTTTGTATAATCTAGATTTTTTTTTCAAAGTAGAAGGAGGTGCCTGATTTAGTAGGCTACAAAAGAGGTTTGTGACATAAGAATGGAAATTTCTATACATGAGTATATATAATTGTCTTGTCTTGCCCTGGAGTCCAGGAAGAAAATGAGATTTATAATGTTAATTAAAAACACATTGGTCAGTCATGATGGCACATGCCTATAATCTCAGCCCTTCAAAGGCAGAGGCAGGAGGATCTTTATGAGTTCAAGGCCAGTCTGGTCTATACTGCTGCTATGAGCTACTAGCCTCTAGTAGCTCAGGGATTGAGGGGGATCCATCAGTCAGTGGACTCATAACTCAACTTGACTTTTCTATTTGAGGGAGTAAAACTCACTTCTCAGGCTGGCAAGGGGGGGGGCCTGAAATAATCTGAATATTAATCCTTTATCAGATACATAACTTGGAAAATTTCTTTCCCATTTTACATGCTTTTTCTTCATTCAGTTCAGTGTTTCACTAGCGTACAGAGGTTGGTTTTATGAGGTCCTGGTTATCAAATGTTAGCCTTAATTCATTGGCAAAAGGAGTTCTCTTCATTCAAATTCATTCCTACATGTATATCTTCTAGGGTCCTGTATATATTTTATGTTAGCCTTTTTAGCATTTCATATTTCAAATTGACATTGCTCAACTTGGAGATGATTTTTACTCTCGCCAATAGATATAGATATAATTTCTTTCTCTTGCAAGTGGTCCTTTATTTTTGCTAGAACCCTATTTTGAAGATGTTGTCTTTTCTTCATTGTATCATATGCAAATAGGGATAGTTTAACATATTTTCTTATTTATGACCCTTTAATATTTTTCTCTTGCCTTAATGCTTGGCTGCTGCCATAAGCACTACAGTGAAAAGAAGTGGGACAGTGTCTAACATTGTCTTATTCCTGATTTTAATAGAATTGCTTTGAGTTTTTCACCATTTATTATAACATTGGCTTTGGATTTATCATATGTAGCCTTCATTATCTTGAATTGTGTTCCCCCCTACTCTTTCTATGACATTTATCATGAAAAAAATCATTGAATTTGTCAAAACATTTTCCTGATTCTTTTAAGATGATCAATTGAATCTATCTATTATGGAGTGTATATGTCCGTTTTGGGATATTATATGGATTTAAGTCCATGTATACCATTAATATGTTGAAACATTTTGCATTTCTGAGATAAAGCCAATTTGAATCTGGTGGATAATTTTCTTGTATGTGCTTGCATTTGGATTACTAATATTTTAATGAACATTTTCGCATCTATGTTCACCAAGGATATTAGTCTGTAGTTTCATTTCTGTGTGTATGTTTCTGTATTAGAGTACAGTTGCTTTCAAAGAACAAGTTTGGGGGTCATCCTTCTGTTTCTGTATTTTGAAGGATTAAAACATTTTAGTTATAGTTTTCTTTGAAGGCTTGATATGTTATGAATCTACTAGGTCTAGATATTTTTTAGTCTGAAAGATTTTCATTACTGCTTGTATCTCCTTCCTTATTATGGGTCTGTTTAGGTCATTGATCTTTTTTTGGTTTATCTTGGTAGTATGGATGAATCAATAAATGCTCTAATTTCTTTTAGATTTTCTTACTTAATGGAGTATAGGTTGCTTATTTAGATATTTCTTTTCTTTCTTTTGTCATGTTTTTCTGTTCCTTTATTATCTTGTTGATTTGGCCATCTATTATTTTCTTTTGGTTAGATGGACCAAGGATCCATCTATGTTGTTTATCTTTTCAAAGAACCAGCTCTTTCAATCATTGATTTCTTGTTTCCTTTGTTTCTAATTCAATAATTTCTGCTTTGAAATTTTATCATTTCTTTCTTTCTGCTAAGTTTGGGTTTGGTTTGTACATGCTTTTGCATTTTCATTTGCATCATTAATTCATTTATTTGAACTCTTTCTGACACCTTAATTAGGCAATTGGGGCTAAAAACTTACCTCTTAAAACTAAAGTGTGTCTCAGAATCTGGGCTGTATTATGTTTTTATTTTCACTTATTTCCAGGAATATTTTGATATTTTTCAGATTTCTTATTTGATTCATGCATCATTCAGTAATGAGTTGTTTAGTCTCCATGAGTACAAACAATAACAAGATTTTTATTTGCTGTAGATTTTAAGCTTTCTTGCATAATTAGTCAGATAAAATACATAGAAATCTTTATTTTTTTCTGTATTTGTTAAGGGTTCCTTTGTGTCCCAGAATGTTGTTGTCTTAGAGAAAATTCCATGTGCTGATGAGTAGAATGTCTAGTCTGTGGCATTTGGGTGGACTATTCTGTAGTAATCTATTAGGCCCATTTATCATTTAAATCTCAGTTTTCTCTACTTCTTTTCCAGATGGATTATTTGTCAAAGAAAGGCGATTGTTGAAACTGCCTAAAATTATTTGGTTTACTGTAATCTGTGTCTTTAATTTCACAAATATGCTTTTTATGAAATTGGGTGAACCAGAATTTTCTGCATATATATTTAGTATTATAATATTTCCTGATTAACTTGCTACTTAGATAGAATAAAGTGCCCTTCTTTGTCTCTTGCAGTTAGTTTTAGTTTGATCTTTATTTTTTGAATATTAGGAGGTCAAGATCTGCTTACTTCCTCATCAGATTTGCTTCCACCCTCTCACTTTAAGGGAAAATGAGGAAGGGAAAAGGCAGACTGGCCTTTAGGGATGAGAAAGGCAGAAAGGGGAAGGGAGAGAAGGGGTGAGGGAGGGAGAAGGAACAAAAGAGAGACTGCCAGAGAGGCAGAGAAATAGAGAGGGGTGGTGGCAGGTCGGTAGAATCTTTTCAAAACGGAAGGTAGTGAATGTGCACAGCTAATGCTCTTAGTGGCTGCAGTTGAGGGCATATCCTGTCAGAACTCCAAGGACATGCCACTACAGATACCAGAATGCTAACAAACACAACAAAGGAACAACAACCCCCCAATAAACACAAACAAAAGACCCGTGGAGTCCATTATACATTGGTCAACTACTCCTGAACCTAGGCCTGCACTGGAGTGATTGATATATCCAGTGTCCCTCCACTAGAGAAAACTGATTTTCCCCTTCCCAGCCCCATCTTGGCTCCTTTGCTCATCCCTCCTCCCTCTCCACATATGAATTCCAGTAGTATGGTTCAGTGCTTAGCTGGGGTTGTCTGTTTCTGCTTTGAACAACAACTGGATGAAGACTCTCCTTCCTTTCTCTGCCCCTGGGCTCCCACTTTGTTCAGGGGTTCTCATCTGCATCCCCTTCTTAGAGGGACTATGCAATCTTCTCTTGGGGTCCTCCTTGTTTCCTAGCTCCTTTGGAAGTGTGGATTGTAGACTAGTGATCTTTTGCTCTATACAGAGCTAAGGATGTTTTATATCTCTTTATATGTTTCTTAGTCATTTGAGTTTTTTCTATTGAGAATTCTCTGTTTAGATTTGTGCCCTCCCATAACTAGCTCTCCTCTCCTCTTTCTGCTTGATCTTCCCATTTATACTTACTCACTCCACATCTATTCATATCTATCTCTTCTATTTCCCTTTCCCAAGGAGATACATCCTAAAGGGTCATGTTATATGCCATACTGCCAAGTCACTGCTCTTCAGAGAAGGAAGAACCTTTAAAAAGAATAACTTAGTGAAATGAAGTTAAAGAACTGGTGGTAAAAGTACTCTTTCTTTCTCTCTTTCTCCCTTCATTTCTACTTTCTATTAGTCAGAGGTAAGTATCTTGCTCTGAGTATGCAGTTCCACAATAAAATTTTGCCTACCAAAACCAGTGTGGCCAAGTGACCATGCATTGGACCTTATTGAATTATGACACAAAATAAAGATTTCCTTTTTAAACAAACCATGTGGAAGAGAAGGCAGAATGAGTGTAAGAGCCAGAGGGATAGAGGTTATCAGAAAAACAGGTCCTCTAAATCAACATGAGCAAAGCTCATATGAACTCACAGTGTTTAAAGAAGCATGTACAAGGCCTGTATTAGAGTTACAAGTACATTAGAGATCCAAACTACAGCTCAAAATAATAAAAATAAATATAAGGAATATTCATCCAATCTGTTGAAAAACAGTGTTGAGATTCAAATCTGTCTAGGTGTTTGTGGAGTCCTGGTGGGGATGGAATAAAACAATTCTGTACAAGATATTTGGAAAGAGTCTTTGGAATCAGCATGATATTGGAGTAAATTTTCTGCTATATATCTTGAAAAAAATGTACCAGGCCAACCTGATAGTATTAAAGGAAGAGAATTCCACCAAAGGGAAGAAAATCTTTGCACAGTGGCTGACAGATTAGCAAAGAGTTATCATTCTTAGATGTTTTTCAACTTTACACAAACCGGAGTTATCTGGGAAGAGGAATGTCAATTGAGAAAATGACTCCATCAAGTTGGCCCATGGGAAAGGCTGTGGTACATTCCTTAAACTGATGACTGATATCAGGGGTGGGGGGCAGTAATCTGTTGGCAGTGCCACCTCTGGGCAACTGGTTATGGACAGTGTAAGAAAGAAGAAGATACAAGCAAAGTTTGGAGAACAAGGCAGTAAGCAATGGTTGTTCATGTCCTCATCAATTCCTATGTCCAGGTTCCTGTCTTGAGTGTTTGCCCAAACCTTGTTCAGGAGCTGAAATGGATGTGTAAGCCAAATAAACCCTTTCCTCCTGCAGTAGCTTTTGGTCTTGGTGCTTATTGTAGCAATAGAAAGCAAACAAATACAGAGATGAATCAGGATTTGCATTTTATTAGGGTGTATATTCATATCCCACTTCAGCAGACATTAAATAAAACACATAAACACTGTCATACCAAAATGTTTGCTATAGGAACACATAAGCAGAATGCTACATGAGAAGGGGTGACCTTTACATTATTTATCCATTAACCTACCTGTAGCCTGAAAACAGAAACAGGATAAATTATTGATGGTGGGACTTAGTTTATTAGGGTTCTATCTAACTGTTTGTTGGTCTATCTGTTTAGAAGCTGACTCCAAAGATTAGAGAATGCAAATTCCAAGTTCTGTGCAATAGGTCTACTAGCTCAATGCCCAGAAGCTACTTGGTTTGAAGTCTGAAGCAAATCAGTGGAAGATTTTATGTTGTTCAAGATGTCTCTCCTGCTGCTCTTTGGGCCTTTAAATAATGGCATAAGAGTCACACTTGTTCAGAGTTTGTAAGTTAATATCTTCCTGGAACACCCTTTAAGTTAACACATAAAATGTTTTATCACCTCTGCTACAAATGGGTGGAGATGGCATTCTTCTGAGCATGCCTGAGGTCCCACAAAGGTTCCTAATAATAAGTAATGATTGACTATGAAACATGTTAGGTTGTCAGACTGAAACTAACAGTAGAGATATATGTTATTGAAATTCAAATTATAATAATTCCATAATTTCTCACCAAAATGTTAAACAGCTATTAAAAGGCCACCAATTCTATCTACATACTGTTTGTTTTTATTTATGTTTTAATTATTTTAGGAAGTACCTTAAGTAGAATTTGTGTACATAGTTGCAAACTACTTTGTCATGATTTGTGTGAACAGTGTGACATTATGTCATACTAATAAAGAAAAGGAAGGATTTGGTGCACCTGAGTACAAACTCATTTATAGTTAATAGACTATAAATGACAAAATAATTAGTAAGATTCTTGTTGCTATAGTAAAATATGTTAAATCATTCTATAAAGGAAATCTTCATTTTGTGTCACAATTTCATAAAGACCAGTTCATGGTTACTTGTGTGACTTTCTATGATTAGTTATTTGTATGTGCTTCCATTTTCTAATGTGAAAATGTCAATGCTTAAATGAAGTCCCTCACATGATTGTTGATAACACATATTAATTAACAAATATTAAAAATTAAGCATACTTTTAGTACATGGTTAAAAATATTAATGGATATCAGCACGGTGATGTTTAACTGTATGGTCAAGCAACCTGTATGCTCATGTGTATGTGCATACATCATGTAGTTAAACCACTCTTGCACAAAATTTTTGATTCAACTTTAGTGAATATTAGTATAAGTATTATTATAAATGTGGAATCACGATAACCAAAGAAAATGGGAAATAATATTTATATATTGTATTTTGCTGTTAAAATTTTATATGTTAATATTTTACTCTATCAGTTATGGAGTACATTTAATTGGCATTTCAGGCAAAGACCTTCTTGTTTCTTGAATACATTGTTATCCTCAAATTGTTTATTCATTCATTAGTACTTGTTTATGAATGACTCATAGATCTGAGACACTGTGCTTGCCATTGAAGATCTTCCTGTAAGCCAAGTAATTACTCTTATACATTGGTAAATATAAAATACAATGAACACATATATTAAAATCCTTCCTTATATTAGAGATTCATTTGAGGATTTATTATGAATGACTGTCAACAAATAAGAACCATTGTCCCCTTCAAATGTGTGTATTTATCTTTCTATTCGATGAATACTTATTAGACTAGGCTAATTGAGAGTCATAGAGCTACTCAGTGGCTTAGAAAGGAGCACTGGAATGGGGTGAGATATCAAGTCAAAATCCTGAGGATCCTAGAAATGGGGCAGGAACTGCCTGTAAATAATCACAAAGTAAAAGTTAGTAAAATGATATGCACTAGACCATAACCCAAGTCCTACGGGATTTCCAAAGGGGAGGAATGATGATCTAGAGACAGCAGAGGGCATAACTGGTGTCTTAGCAAGTATAAAGGCACATGTTTGCAATCAATGTATTTTTCAAACTCATTTTGCAATACAAAATTTACATTAGTTTGTAAATATCTTTTAAGTAGTATCATTTTATCAAATTATAATGATAAGGATGCATATTCTTTATTTCATTAAGACCTTTACATTAAGAATATTATAACATCTGTAATATTCTTGTGACAAAGAATAAGGTATGAATAGATTACATGTGTAAATTAAAGTACAATAGTAGCCTAAAGGAAAAGGCCATCAATGGTTACATTATACATTTTTTATTGTCCATCATAATCTACATGAAAGAATAACACATGATAACCCATTGATACCTTTTATTTGAGTAGGTGTCCAATGTTTTCTAAAATAAAAACAAACTAATAAGTTTCAAATGATAATACATGCCAGCAAGGAAAATTTTGAACTTCATACTTAAAATGAGCGTTTAGAAACTCTTACCTGACATTGAATCCTGTTAGATTCATGGCTTTAGCAATTTTTTGTTGATACCATCAGAATGTGATCTTATGGGAATGTGTCAGGAAATATATCAAAATTGAATATGTTAGGAAATATATCAAAATGAATATTTACTAAATTGTCAATATATTCTTATCAAATAATGTACGTGTTAAATGTGTATTCACAACAGTTTAAATAGTGGATGCTATTGAGCTACAGAATAGAAAGCATATGTGCCTGGTTTCAGAAGCCACAATGCAACCAATCATGACCATGAAACAATTTTTGAAAATATATCAAAGAATACGCCCCAACTATATGCAAAAGTCATTAAATGTTATTCTCTTTTTATGTTTCCATCTTTAAGCATAAGTTTAATTAGTTCTCAGTATATTGCAACCAATTTTTGTAACATATTAAAACTCAAATTTTCTTTTCTTATATCATGTATCAAAGAAATTGTAAAGTAGTGTCAGTATTCTTACCCATTTAAAACAATATGTTACTTATTACCAGCACCTTAGTTCCTCTTAGGCTTCCCCAATCATCTCTTTCCAAATTTTATATTTTTTGAATAATGTATTGAATCTAATCTGTGCCATCTGTATCCATACATGGGTTGGGAGCTATCCACTGTGGTCACACAAAGAATTTGACACCCTGACTCATAAGCTGTCATCAAGTGACAATATCTCTTCAGCTAGGGGTGAAACCTAAGCAAATCTCCTCCCATCCATGATGAAATTTGTGACTAGTTTGATCTTGTGCAGAACTTGTGAAGGTAATCACAAATGCTATGAGTTCACGTATGCAACATTAATGTCCTGTCTAACAAGTAGCATTTCACAACACATCTCCTCAAGCTCCACCTGTATAATCTGTCTGTACCCTCTTCCGCAATCTTCCCTGCCCCTTGAGTTTAGGGGGGAGTGCTTGGTATAAATGTTGTTCCTATGTCTGAGTGCTCACATTCACTTATTTTCAGCACTTTGAGCAGCTATGAGTCTCTGCATGAAGCATGAGAAATTGGCAAAAGAAGTTTCTCTGTAGAATGTTGAAAGCAGCACAAATCCATGTTTACAAACATAAATATTTAGAAAGCATATTGACAACAAGACTATTTAGAAAAAATAATAGCACACACTCTGCTGGCTAGCTTTAATAGCACTACATGATGTACGCTGGCATATAGTAGAGAAAAAGGCATTGTAGTTCTTACCCAGTGCTGGACCCTACATGCTATAATCCTGGCCTGTCAGGCAAAGTATATCCACTGATGATGTAGTGGTATGATTTCTGGTTGAATCTGAGGCCTTCTCTACAGAAGGGAGTTTATTCCTGGTTCTATAAACCTGGTAATAAACTCATGGTGTGTGAGGTCACAGGACCTAGGGTGGAATCTATTGTTCTTACTATTTTAACTGTAGTTACTGTCCATAAACATATGGATATATCCTAATATACAGTGTGTTTATTATTGCCAGTTTAAATAAAGAAAAATGTCTTAGAGAAACATCTTAGGCTTTAATTTATAATTGATTCATTCCACATAACCAGAAATTCCTTCAGGTATTTGCACTGTAATGGATTTATCCCTTTTCTACTGTGAAAATAGAGCTTTGTTGATAGTTTTGCCATTATTACTTGGCAAGAAGTTGATATCATTTATAGGGGTTCAGGAGTGGTACTGCAAGGCCGGTGATGTTTTCATCCTGTGTAATAGCTGGCTTTAAGATGTCTTAAGTGTCTCAATTTAAGACAACCTAGATTCACCTGGAAAGACAGTCCCAGTAAGGGATTGTCTATACTGAGCTGGCCTATTAGCATGCCTGTGGGGGAACTGACTTAGTTAAACTAATTGGAATATGAGAGTGGAGACACTGAGCTAAGCATAGACAAGCAAGCATGGAAGCATGCATGAATTAATTTATCTCTACATTGTATATGGATGATTTGTCACTAGCTGTTTTAAATTAATGCTTCATTGACTTCCCTGGTAACATGGAATATTAACTTAATTTTAAACTGAAATAAACATTTTCTCCTCCAAGCTGCTGTTTTCTATGTATGTTTTCATGGCAACTAAAATGAAACTAGGCCCTGATTTTGAAGTTCTGTGAGAATGTGCACTTCTAAACTTTCCCAGAGGCACTTCATGGTCCCAAACACTACAGAATGTCAACCTATCCCACATGGCAGAATCTGCACTGCTCCTCACATCCTCTCTTTAGCTTCACCTTACCTACACAGGCAGACAGCCTTTGTCTCACAGTACCCAGGCTTACTCCAAATATGTCAGGTTCCCATATAGGGATGCTGTTCTTCAGTCATGTGCCTATCATGGTGCACTGATTCTTTCGTACAGCTACTAGCTTCAACCTGACATTCACCCAGGTTCTTTATTATTCTTAGAGGACTTGCTTAATTCAGGAAAACTCTAAAAATGTTTCTAGTATGCAGTGAACATCTATCTAGACCTCCTTCTGTAAACTTTGAACCCTTTGTGAATCCCCCCGTGGGGACTCTGCTTTAGTCCTGCTGAATGTTTTTCCTCAGAGTTACTGCTTGGGATCATTTGGAAATATTTATTTACCTTAAATTCTATCTACTTAAAATTTTGTGTGATTCCTGACTTCTGAATGCACTTAGAAATCTCAAAAAATTTCTGCATCAGCATGAAGCAGAAGTTTGAATGTTATTGGCCCCTATAGGCTCATAGGGAGTGTCACTATTAGGCAGTGTGCCCTTGTTGAAGAAGGTGTGGCCTTGTTGGAAGCAGTGTGTCTCAGTTCACCTCTTCCTTTCTGCAGATCAAGATGTATAACTCTCCATGACTTCTTCAACAGTATGTCTGTCTGTGCACTGGTACATTTCTCACCATGAGGATAATGGACTAAACTTCTGAAACTGTAAGTAAGCCCCAATTAAATGTTTTCGTTTATAACAGTTTCTGAGGTCATGGTGTCTCTTCATACCACTGGAAACCCTAAGACAATTCTAAGGCCAAAAAATTAGAGAGTGATTGTAGACACAGGAAATGATGACCACTACAAAGTAACACTGGGTCAACATATCATCTGAATCCCTACCCTACAATAAATCCACCCCATCCAATAAAGGCCTGAAGAATCAAATGTTCTCTAACAAACTGGGTGGGGAGAGAAATCCCCTTTTGGTTTGTGGGTTTTAGACATCTCTTCATTTTATTTTTGTGGTTTTGTTTAATAAAACGTGCAAGGATTGTGGAAGATTGTAAAAAGAGGTGCTTATTATTATTATTATTATTATTATTATTATTATTATTATTATTACTATTGCCTTCAGTCTAGCACACACAGTTAGTGGTTCAGAATCTGACCACACTGTTAGAGTTCCTCTTTGACCAGACCATCTATATAATTGTAATGACATCTGAACTGGTGACTAGTTCTGCTGGTCCTAAAGAAAAATACATGTGTGGAAGGCTAATTCATCTTATGGAGCTGCTAAGATAGTAAAATAATGTCATTCCTCCACTAAAATCTACCATTTCTGGCAAAGGTAAAAAGCCAGATTGTCACAAGATTTGTCTGAACGATCTGCCTTCATTGCATCTATTTCAGCATCATTTGGTACTTCACTGTGACACCATCTGTTCCAGCAAACTGGCCTCCTTGAAAACAAGAGGTATGATATATGTCACTGTGCTAACATTGGATGGCTAAGTGCATTTAATTTTTATTAAATAATTGCATTATATTTACTGTTACAAATATATTCAATAACAATTCTTGAAAAGCACTAATTAATGAATAAGTATCTTTTTTTTTTTTGTGAGAGTAACAACAGTGTGAGCTGAAATGGCCAGAGAAAGTGAGATTGCTGCTAAAACCGAGCTTTCTCTCAAATTAATCCTAATCCTTGCATCTATCTCACAGTATGAACATTTGCTTGGAAAGATGCTAGAACTCATTCCACTTTAAAATGATATTCCCTGCCAGAATTAAACCACAAATGTGAACTCAGGAATTAAGTCATTCATCAAACTAATTAAGCTCATATATATATATATATATATATATATATATATATATGTGCTGATGCTGTTGTAAGTGAAAAGGAGAAGATATGGTACCTCTCAGTTGTTTATAGAACAACATAAAATATAGTTGCAGAAAAAAATGAGGGGCCTCTGGTAGAAGATCAGTATTTATTCCTGGTGTAAGAAAGGACTCTGTGAGCCCATTCCACATGGAGGGATGCTCTCTCAGCCTGGACACATGGGGGAGGGCCTAGGCTCTGCCCAGGATGATATGACAGACTTTGGGGATCCCCCATGGAGGGGCTTACCCACCCTGGGGAGCAGAGGGTGGATGGGCTGGGAGACTTGTGGGGGTGGAGAGTAGGAGAGGAAGAGGGAGAAGGAATTGACATGTGAAGCAGGCTTGATTCTAATTTGAACTAATAATAATAATAATAATAATAATAATAATAGAAGTTGGAAAAATTCCACACTAGTGGAATTAACAGACCAAATGAAAGCACTAGAACATAAAGAAGCAAATTCACTCAGAAGGAGTAGATGGAAGGAAATAGTCAAATTGAGGGCTGAAATCAATAAAATAGAAACAAAGAAATCATTATAAAGTATCAATACTATACAGTATTGGTGCTTCTAGAAATTCAGCAAAGTAGACAAACCTTTAGCCACACTAACCAAAAGGCAGAGAGAGAATATTCAAATTAAGAAAATCAGAAAGGAAAGGGGGGGCATAACAACAGACACCGAGAAATCATCAGGTTATACTAAAAAACCAATACTCTACAAAATTGGAAAACTGTTAGGAGACAGACAATTTTCTAAATAAGTACTACATAACAAAGTTGAATCAAGAGCAGATAAACAACTTAAATATAGTTATAACTCCCTACGGAAATAGAAAGAGTTATCAATAATCTTCCAACTCCAGAAAGCCCAGGCCATAGAATTCTACCAGATGTTCTAAGGAGAACTTATACCAATACTCTTCAAATTATTCCACACAATGGAAGTAGAAGTAACATTGCCAAAGTATTTTCACAAACCACACAACAACTAAGAAAGGGAATTATAAACCAATTTCCCTCATGAACACAGATACAAAAATATTCAATAAAATACTGGCAAACTGGATCCAAGAACACATCAGAAAAATCATCGACCATGACAAATTAGGCTTCATCCCAGATTTTCAGGGATTGTTCAACACAGTGATGTTGTAATGTCAATGTAATCCACCATATAAACAAATTGAAAGAAAAAAAAAACCATGATCTTCTCATGTATTAGATCCTGAAAAATCCTTTGACAAAATTCAATAGCCATTCATGATAAAGGTCTTGGAGAAAATAGAAATAAAAGGAGTACATCTAAACATAAGAAAAGCAATATACAGTAACTTAACAGCCAACATCAAAATAAATGGAGAGAAACTCAAATTGATCCCATTGAAATCAGGAACAAGAAAAGGCTGTCCAATCTCTCCATATCTAATCAATATAGTACTTCAAGATCTAGCTAGAAAAATAAGACAACAAAAGGAGATCAAGGGGCCACAAGTTGGAAAAGAAGTCAAACTCTCTCTATTTGCTAATGATATGATAGTTTACATATGCCACTCAAAGTTCTACCAGGACACTCTAATATAGCAGGATGCAAGATTAACACACACACACACATACACACACACACACACACACACACACACACACACACACACACAAACACAAAATAAGTAGCCCTCCTATATATAGATTATAAACAGACTGAGAAAGAAATCAGAGAAACATACCCTATAAAATAGCTAGAAATAGCATAAAATATCTTGGGGTAACTCTTATGAAACAATAAAAGTACTGTATGATAAGAGTTTTTAGTCTTTAAAGACAGAAATTAAAGAAGATATCAGAAAATAGAAATATCCCCCATGATCTTGGATAGGTAAGATCAACATAGTTAAAATGGAAATCCTATCAAAAGTAATCTAAAGATCCAATGCAATCCCCATCAAAATCTCAGCATGATTCTTCACACACCTGAAAAGAATGATACCCAAGTTCATACAGAAAAACAACAACAACAAAAAATCAGGATAGCCAAAATTACACTGTACAATAAATGTTCATCTGGGGACCTCACCATCCCTGAATTCAAACTTTATTATAAAGCTATAGTAATGAAAACATCTTGATATTGACATAAACATAGACAGATGGACCAATAGAATAGAATCAAAGACCCTGATATAAATCCACACATCTATGAACACCCAACGTTTGACAAAGAACCTAAGCATATAAAATAGAATAAAGAAAACATATTCAACAAATGGTACTGCTATAACTGGGCTGTCTACATGTGGAAGAATGTAAATAGATCCATATCTATAGCCATGCACAAAACTCAAGTCCAAATGGATCAAACACCTCAATATAAACACATCCACATTAAACATCATAGAATAGACAGTGGGAAATAGATTTGAACACATAGGCACAAAAGACCACTTACTAAATCGAACACCAGTAGCACAGAAACTGAGAGCAACCATTAATAAATGGGTCCTCCTGAAATTGAGAAGCTTCTGTTAAGCAAAGAATATGGTCAACAAGACAAACAGCTCCCTATAGAATAGGAAAAGGTCTTTATTAACCCCACATCTGACAGAGGACTGATCTCCAAAATATACCAGGAACTCAAGAAACTAGACATCAAACTGCAAACCAAAAAACAGGATATCTCCAGAAAGGTCTTGACCCTTTTTCTCATCCCCACTCCCACTCTACAGATTGATTCCAGGGCTTAGCTGTGGGTATCTGCTTCTACTTCCACCAGCTACTCAATGAAGGCTCTAGGATGGCATTTAAGGTAGTCATCAATCTCATTATAGGTGAAGGGCACTTAAAGTAACCTCTCCACTGCTGCTTAGATATTTATTTGGGATTATCCTTGTAGATCTCTGAACATTCTGTAGTGCCAGATTTCTCTTTAAACCTATAATGGCTCCCTCTATTAAGGTATCTCTTTAATTGCTCTCCTCTATTCTTCTCCCAATTCAGTCTTCTTCATGTTCTCCTGCCCCATCCTCTTCTCCTTTTCTCTTTTTTCCTACCTCCTTCTCCCCTTACCCCATGCTCCCAATTTGTGCAGGAATTCTTGTCTCTTTCCCCTTCTCTAGGGGACCATTTATGTCTCTCTTAGGGTCTTCCTTGTTTCCTAGCTTCTCTGGAGGTGTGGATTGTAGGTTGGTAATTCTTTCCTCTTTGTCTAATATCCATACATGAGTGAGTACATACCATGCTTCTCTTTCTGTGACTGGGTTACCTCATTTGGGCTAGTTTCTTCCAGTTGCATCCATTTGCTTGCCAAACCACAGAGACAGGTTACCTGACCAAATAAGAGCAAAAGGACCCCAATTGTAAATCTGGTGAACCAGCATTGGACCAAACCAAGCCCTCTGAATGTGGGTGCCAGATAGAGGCCTGGGCAGACTATGGGACCTCTGGCAGTAGAACCAGTATTTATCCCTAGTTCACAAATGGACTTTGGGAGCCCATTCCCCATGGAGGGATACTCTTTCAGTCTAGATACATGGAGGAGGGCATAGGCCCTCCCCCAAATGATGTGACAGACTTTGATGATCCCAAATGGAAGGCCTCACCCTCCTTGGGGAGAGTGAGTACAAGGTTGTGTTGGAAAGTCAGTGGGGGGGATTGGGAGGCTGGGAGGGAGAGGGAACTGGGATTGACCTGTAAAATAAGACTGTTTCTAAATTAAATAAATACATCTTTAAAAAGCCACTTAAGAAAAAAAAATTAAAAAGAAAACAGGATAGATATCTAAAAAGAAAATTCTTATCAGAACAAGCTTAAATGGCCGAAAGACACGGAAATGTTCAACATCCTTACTCATGGGGAAGTGCAAATCAGAACAACTCTGATTTACCACCTTACACCTGACAAAATGGCTAAGATCGAAAACACCAATGATAGCTTATGCTGTACAGGATGTGGTGTAACAGGAACACTCCACAATTGCTGGTCATAGGGCAAACTTCTCCAGCTGCTATGGAAATCAGTATGGCAATT
Organism: Cricetulus griseus; assembly: GCF_003668045.3. Taxonomy (NCBI): domain Eukaryota; kingdom Metazoa; phylum Chordata; class Mammalia; order Rodentia; family Cricetidae; genus Cricetulus; species Cricetulus griseus. The sequence goes on from NC_048599.1 coordinate 130,784,070, forward strand.
TCTCTGGAAATTTGGAATCAACTTACCTCAAGACCCTGTAGTATCACTTTTGGACATGTATCCAAAGGAGGCAGCTCACAGCACAAGAATATTTGCTCAGCTATGTTCATAGCAACATTATTTGTAATATTCAGAACTGGGAAAACAACCTAGATGCCACTCCATGGAAGAATGGATAAAGAAAATGTGGTATAATCACACAGCGGAGTACTACTTCCTGGTAAGAAACAATGACTTCATAAAATTCACCGGCAAATAGATGAAACTAGAAGAAACCAATCTGAGTGAGGTAACCAAGCCCCAGAAAGACAAATATAGTATGTACTCACTCATGAATGGATATTAGACATAAAGCAAAATATACCCAGCCTATAATCCACAACTCCAGAGAAGCTAGAACACTCTTCCAGAAACATTGAGGCAGATGCAGAAATTCACAACTAACCATTAGACTGAGCTCCTAGAGTGAAATCAAAGTGAAGGATGAATGATAATATGAACAAAGAAGTCAAAATCATAAAGAGGAAAACCACAGAATCAGTTGACCTGAGCTAGTGGGAGATCACTGATTCTGGTCTGACAACTGGGGAACTTGCATAAGACTGAACTATACTCCAGGAATATAGGGGATAATGGTGTGGCTGGGGCAATACATGAGGCCACTGGCAGTGGGTCCAAGATCTAACTCTAATACACAAACTGACTTAATTTAGCTCATTCTGTATTGAGAGATACCTTTCTCAGCCTAGACACAGGTTGTGGAGGGTGGAGAGGTGCTTTGGTCCTGCCTCAAGGAGATGATAGGACAGACTTAGTAGACTGTCCTAGGGCCTCCTAGGGGAGGCCTTACCCTCCCTGAGTATCAGATGGGAAATGGGGGTGGGGAAATGAAGAGAGTGGGAGGAGAGGGAGATGGGGAGAACTGAGATTGTAATTTAAAAAATAAATAAATTGAAAAATATATTTAAAAAATCAATACTTCAACAACAACAAAACTAAATGAACATAAGGATGATGGATACTGGAAGAAAGAACTGATGCTGAGAAAACTGAAGAGACAAGAAGTTTAGAAAATTTTAGCTTGAGATATTAGAAATTGTGTCTGTGGACTCATTAGCTCTCTCCATGACATCATTTAGTTTCAATGAGAATTGTTCTGACTCTACAAAAGAGAGTAGGAAATTACAGGAGAAAGTCTATGTAGAGGACAGACCAATGGCTTCATTTACAAGTTTTAGGATTTCTGAAAGAAATACACCAGGATTTCAGAAACTTAGCTTTACACATTTTTAATCTTAGTAAGCTTATATATGTTAAACTGGTTGGTTGATATATAGCATCTCGAGAAGTTTGAATATATGACTCATATTTGTTTTGTATTTTTCAAGCTATAGAATCTATGTACTAGTGTCCCTCTTACTAGTTCTATTTCCAAACAACCTTAAACATGAAGGTGGGCCAGAAGTGATTGCCTGAGTTTTTAATGTGCTCAGTTAGAAATAAATGATTATTCATCAAGATTAATTAATAGTGAGTGAAGTAGATGAAGCCATTAAACAAAAATGAAGATCAGAAAAATAAATCTAGACTAGAATGCAAACATCTAAAGCATGTTATTAGACTTGGGATTCACTCTTCAGCAGATACTCTATGGCCTTGCTTGCAGAGGTTTCAATAAGGACTTAAAGGAACAGGGAGGACGCCCTAATTAGACACTAGATGAATTCAAATTCTTTTTAAGTAGTGATAGAGAGCAAAACACAAATGGCACCTGATACTTTCAACTGGACATGGAAAATTAGATACCATAGCTGATGAAACAACAGATGTATTTAAGGAAATTTCCAGGCAAACATTCAAAATGAAATTTGCTTTCCTGTAGCTATGAACTATTTGGTGAGAATAGAGATGAAGAAGCCACAGAATGCCTTCTTTTAATTTTGGCAAAAAAATAGGTACAATATTAAAGAGTCAAGATTTCCTGGATGTAAAGGCTATAACTAATTTCCAGTCAACAAATGTGTGTCTTGTAATAAACAAACATCAAGATAGACTTAAACTGGACAAACATAAAAGCAGAAATATCTGTGAGGTAGAGAGTGGAACCATAGAATGGAAGAGCTGCTGTACTGCAGTGTAGATGTCTCCTCCTGAAACTTGGGAGAGGATACAGAGACAGGCATGGACTCCGGTGGTACTGTTTATTAGAGTAGTTTGAGAAATTATAACTGTTCTATGGGGATCAAGACTCCAGTGTAAACCTGGTAGCAGCTTCAGAATATCCTGCTGTTAGCACCTGCCCAGTCTATCTGTCACAGAAAACCTAGGTCACTAATTTTCTTAGACTTCATAGCGCACAGTTTTCCCTTCCAAGAGTTACGCTCCATCAGGTATCAACTCTACTATGGTTCCCATGGGCCTTCTTGTCTGGGAAAAATTGACAGGGGCAGTTAGAGGAAAGAACTGCAACTCCTATCAATTCAACTTACTCTAAAGGAATGAGTGAAGACAAATGTTGTATTTCCTCTGCTCTTTTTTTCATTCTCATCTTTCCCTTGCCTGGACTTGGTAGTTGGCTAAGAACTAAACTGTTGCTTTGCAGGAAATAATGGAACCCTTAGCAATATACCATTCTCAAATCAGGATTTCTGCTTGTGCTAATTCTGTTACAAGGAAATAAATGTAAAAAATGCCAGTGGGTGAAACAGCTATCAACAAAATGGTTGGCCAGTTGACAAAGTACAGACTTTACCATAGGAAACCATGGAACTAGCTTGCTTAGCTTGAAAATATCATGGCCATGGTAACAAAAACAATGAGTAAGCTCTAAATCCCAGTTGCACACATAATAAGGCAGAACAAAATAATTGGTTTTACTATGCAATTTTGACACATGTTTACCATTGTGTTGTAGTTATTTTCATCCACAGTACCTTCTCTCATCCAGCTCTCAAACACTTCCTCTTTTGCTTTCATTTCACGTTGGTGGATTATTTCATTTATATTTAGATTCTGCTTAAAAGAAATATGCAATATTGTCTTATTCACTATTTATTCCTCCCCCTCCTTTTATCTTTCCTTTCCACTCATATTCCCCCCTCTACTTGAACATTACATACAGACATTTATTCACTCACATATTTATCTGTTTATATTCAAAACTAAATTTTACATATGAGGATGTGGGTCTAGCTTATTTTTCCTTGATATAATGATCTTCAGTTCTGCAATTTATATGCAAATGACATAATTTCATTCTTTGAATAGCTGAATGAAACTCCATTGTGTATACATTCTGCAATCCTTTTATCATAGCCCGATTTCTTGCTTTGGCTTTTGCTGATTAATACTGGCTTAGACAGATGTCAGTAATGTATTGACTGAGAGAAGTGAATTGGATTCTTCTTTTCTTTCTTTATCTTCACAGTGGTGAAGAGTCACTGCATAATTGGTCAAAGTGTTGAGATTAGGTGACAGTGGAATGCTGATCTGTAAATGGGACATCTATATTATACCCTCCATGGCTCAAGGAAAAGGGCAGGGAGAAAGTAGGAGCTAGAGGAATACAGGAGTGATATGGAATACTAACTTCTGGCCATGGCATGGATGGTGGAGGCTTGAATTAACAACTTCTGTGATTACCTGCACAGGGTCTGTAGATTGAGCCTTTTAGCATCCTGGCATGGAAGAGAATGGAGCCCATGTGGCTCCATCTCCTTCTGAGTATTTATAGGCAGTGAATAGTTGGTGTGAGAGAGAGAGATTTCTTCAAGTGCTGTATCCACTGATAAGGTATACACTAGTGAATAAGCCCTTATTCACTCACATACATTTGTAAATAACTCAGATGAAACTCATTGACACACACACTGATCATGTGTGTGTTCATGTGTTCACATATATACACAAGTTCAAAGTTGAAGGAAGGGGGCAGTTGAGGAATGTTATAGGATATTTTTATCACACTTTGATACACTCAAGACTACAAAATAATGTTATATCTTCAATCAGGGGTCAGAGACAGTGACTAGATGACTGGAATTGACTATGGAGAATCCAGCAATTTGGATAGAAGTCACAAAGGGAGGAAAGAACAGGGACTAGAGTTTGAACACCATTGGTTCTGGGATGTGAGAAGAGACTTGACCCTTGTGGTATCTCTGGTAAAAACGCAAGACCAGGTAGTTCCTACTCAGCTAGCTCCCTGAGAAAGGTGGTTTTCACCCCAGCCTTTGACTTCTTAACCTTTTTAAAATTAATTTCCAATTAAATTAAAAACAATCTTATTTTACCAACCAATACCAGTTCCCTCTCCCACCTGTCTCCCCATTCTCCCCATTAACCCTCAATTTGACACCCCATACACTCCTCAGGGAGGGTGAGACCTCCTATAGGGGATCACATCATTTGGGGCAGGACCTTCCCCATGTATCTGGGCTGAGAAAGTATACCTCTATAAGGACTGGCTCTGAGATATCAACTTTTACCTGGCAGAATAACAAAAATCAAAACCACCAATGACAGTTTATGCTGGAGAGGATTGGAGAAAGAGAAACACTCTTCCATTTCTGATGGGAATGCAAACTTGTATAGACACTTTGGACATCAGTATAGTGGTTTATTAGGAAAATGGGATTCAGTCTACCACAAGATCCAGCAATTCCACTGTTAGGCAAATACCCAAAGGATGCACATTCATATCACCAGGACATCTGTTCAACTACGTTCATAGCAACATCATTTGTAATAACCAGAACCTGGAAGCAACTAGATGCCCCTCAGCTATGATACCCTATGGAAGGCCTCACCATCGGGGGTGGGGGGGCTGGGGTGGGGTGGGGGGTGGGGCAGAAAAGATATGTGACAGATAAGGTTTTAGTTGAGGGGGTAGGGGAGGATGGGTGGGAGAAGGGAACTGGGATTGTCATGTAAAACAAATACAAAAGTTGGAAAAAAATAAATAAATTAGCTTAGTCAAAAAAAAAAAAGAAAAAAGAAAATGCGGTACATTTACACAATGGAGCAGATAAAATCAGTGGATAAAATCAATGACATCTTGAAATTCACACTCAAATGGATGGAACTAGAGGAAACCATCCTGAGTGAGCTAACCCATAGACAGAAAGAAAAGCATGGTATGTACTCATTCATAAGTGGATATTAGACAAAGAACAAAGGATATTCAGGATACAATCCACAACCCCAGGGAAGCTAGGAACAAGGAGGATCCAAAGAAAGATATACACGGACTTCTGAGTCTTACTGATAAATTTAACAATAGAGACTTAATTAAAACCTTCATATTGCAGCCTCAGCCAAGGCTTCAGGACCTGAAGCCCCACCAGGCCACTGTTGATGGAGTGGCCAGCATGGCATTGATTGAGGGGCCATGGGGCAGAAGACAATAATTAAAAGCAGTACATTCATGGGCAACCACTAAGCCAACAGACAAAAAAACCACACAAACAAGCAAAAAACATCACATTAGAGGAGAGGAAGAGGATCAATGGGAATGGAAGGATAACAAGAGAGAGTAACAGGTAGCAGTTGTGAATTTGCTTGAAATACATTATATAGAAGAATGAAAATATGCTTTTAACCAGATTTATAGCAAGCTGACTTGGTTTCCATCTTGTACAATGGGCATCAAATCCAATCAGAAAGTGGTTGTTTTCCCTTGTATCAGACTTCCCAGTATTTCATGAATAAACATGGCCTAGTCAGTAGTTTCATAACCAGGGTCCATGGCTGAATAAGATATCTGGTGATAATTCTCCCCTAGACCTATATTATAATTGTTGATACTATAATTCTAGATCTGTTCTTTTATTTCTAGTGACCAGGGCATATGCTTCCTCCAGCAATGTGGATGTGATCTTAACATCTAGTTTTGTTGAGTGGGTAACAGGGGTGGAAACTCAATTTTTAGGGGACAAGGGAAACTTAAGGACTCCCTGACCAACAACTCATTGGGAGGAAGCCCAATCCTTTGAATGGAATTTTCATATAATTATTAGAATGATTGTTTTGTTTGTTTGTTTTTCAAGACAGGGTTTCTCTGTGTAGCTTTGGAGCCTGTCTTGGAACTTGCTCTGTAGACCAAACTGGCCCCAAACTCACAGAGATCAACCTGCCTCTGCCTCCCCAGTGCTGGGATGAAAGGCGTGCACCACCATAGCCCAGCTCAGAGCAACTTTTGGAAGTAGATTTATCAACCCACTTAGGGTCCATATAATTTCATTTAACAATTTATTTTTTTCAGCTGTTTGAATCCTTTATAGAAATTCTTTGTCTGTATCCACATCTTAAACTCTACCATATATATTTATTACTTTTTGTTCTCTATCAAGGCTTACACTAAGTTGTATGATCCATTTCTGATTTTCTTTTACTACAGGGTGAGAGATATCAAACTAATTTCATTCTTGAACATTGTTTTCAGCATAGTTTTTTTAAATTATATTTTTAATGTGTGTGTGTGTGTGTGTGTGTGTGTGTGTGTGTGTGTCTGTTGAGGTTTAAATTTGAAATGCCTCCCATAAAATAAAGTGTTTCAATGTATGATCCTCATCTGATTGCCCTGCTTAGAAAAAATGTGTAAGCTTTGTGAAGTAGAGTTTTATTGGAGTGAGTGGGTCAAGGGGTGGGACTGACTTTGAAGTTTTATAGCTCTATATCTGGTTGACAATCTACATCCTGATTATAAATATAATGTGCCTAAATTCTTTCTTTACTGCTCCCATGTATTTCCCACCATGATTGACTGTAACAACGTAAGCTGTAAAGAAAAACAATCACTTCTTCCTTTAACCTTTTTTGGTAGTTTGTCACAACAATAAGCAGAGTAACTAATATTAGAATTTTTTTCTGAAAAATTGGGTCATTACTGAAATAACATATGATATGTTGTTCTTAGGCCTTTGGTATTGAATTTTAGGAAGAATGGCAAATAGTTTGTAATTATGAGCTTGAAAAGGCTTAGTACACTGTAACCAGAGCTAAATAGCCATTTGGTTAGGAGTTTGCAGAATTAGAAATAAGAGTGAAAAGTGGGCAGTAGAAGCAAGATTTCAAAATAGAAAGAAGACTCTAGGAGAAACTGGGCTAAAGATCATTCATGTGGTATTTAGGCAACAATTCTGTCTGAATTTTTTCCTTATCCTGAGGACATCTGAAAGAATGAATTTAAAGTAAAGGACTCATTATTAGGGTAGATTAATGTCAAAACAGGGTGGTGATTAGGCTGTCATGGTTGTCATATTTTTATGACTCCTAATATTTGGCAAAATTGGGTTTATTTTGGAGGTTTAGTCCCATTAAATAAAGGCATTTAAAAACTGACTCAAAGGGACAATTTTATTAGCTATGAAGAGAAAAAAAACTGTAAATATTGACAACCAACAAAGACAAGAAACAAAAGGAGAAACCTGTGTTGCATATAAATAAACCCATGGTGTGAGGGTGGGTAACATCAGAGAAAATTGGGAGAAATCCCAGTAGGTCTGGAAAATAGCCCAAGTTTCATCTAATATCCAATAGGTAAAGAAAAAAAGAAGTAAAAGGAAGGACTTACCCCAGAAAACAGGCTGCTCTTATGGTGGAGGATGCATCATGCCACATAATGAAAGCTTTGCAAGAAAAGTACATTATCTCATCAAGGAAATAATTACCGGTATTATATCTATAACATGACTTTAGGATACTGTCTGATACATGTGGTCTATTGGCCAGATGACTGACAGTCATATTTGAATTAACTCTTAAAGGAGTCAGTAGTATATGACTTTCTAATTTTTATAGCAGTTCATAGTGTGTATGTACCACCATCAAGTGCCAGTAGCTGATTCAATTTGTTTGACCAGGAACAAATAACTTTTTATTAATGTGCATCAGCAGAGCATTGATCTCCACCTATATTGGCCTCTAATACTACCATAGCATTTCCACACCAGTCAAGAATCTCCATAGTCATTTAAGATTTTGATTGAATATGAAGCAGAATTTTCATCATAATGATCAAGTATTCCTGTCTTAGAGCTTTTTACCAAAAAGAACTGGTGTTTAGACTGACATTTTGGTACCACACTCATGTTCTCCTTACAGGGAGTCTCATGTAAGAAAAAAGGAGCAGTGCTTCCTTCTGGCATTCCTGGCCTCTGATGAAAACACAACTAAGGACATTTCCTGTTTCTATTCAGGAACAAGAGTGGTACTGTTCAATTTTCCTGATCTCTGCCCCCTAAATTGCCCAGAAAAATCCTATATCTTGTCATCATCACTCCCATCTAGAACTTCAATGAGAGTTAGAAAATAATCGAGTAAAATGACATGAAAAATGTGAAGTTTGACAGGAAAATGTGTTTGAGCAAACGAAAAGTTTCAGATAAGAAGAATACAGTCAATGGGGCATCACTGATTATTAACAATATTAATGCCATTAAAGAGAAACTTGAGTCTTCCCTTCGGCAATAAAGGCATTAAGGATAAGATCCCACACACCGAATGAATGATAAATCTTGCATAATATAAATTCAATTGAAAGTGGAAGCTTAAACTAATAAAGCAGCTGCAGGTATTCCTGGTTCAAAACTAATTACATAAGGAAATGTGCACAAAGAAAACTGAACTGCAGTCCAACAGGGCCAGCACTATTCTGAGCTGGCAGCAGAACTTGGCAGCATGATCCACATGATTTTTCAGGCATGAATGATGAAAGGGACATTCGTGGAACTTTTTCACTACAGTCCCTTAAAATTTGTGAGGTCAAGCAGTGAGTGAAAGGGTTGGAGTTCCTGCCAAGTGGTCCTAGGAGACCTTTGTGTAAGCTGTGAAAGTGAAGCCTAAGTTGCCAAAGAAATCTGCATGCCCAGAATAGAGTTGAACTAAGAAATACGCTGTTTATATACTCCAGGTGGTAGAGCAGAGGGGGAGGAGTCTCAAAGCAAATGGACACAATTGTCTCATTACTGAGTTTTGTAGAATGGCTTTGAGTTTTCCTCACAGTGTAAGTTTTTCACATTTTATTTTTATTTATTATATAAATTTTATTTAAATTAAAAACAATCTTATTTTACATATTAATCCCAGTTCTCTTTCTCTCTCATCTTCCCATGCTCCCTACTGACCCCCCCCCATCCTATTCCCCTTTCCACTCCCCAATCACGCCACAGGGAGGGTGAGGCCTTCCATGGGTGATCATCAAAGTCTGTCACATCATCTGGGATCCAGGCTGACAGAGTAGCCCTCCATGGGGAATGGGCTCCCAAAGTCCATTTGTGCACTAAGGATAAATAGTGGTTCTACTGTCACAGGTCCCATTGACTGCCCAGGCCTCCTAACTGACATCCAACTTCAGAAGGCTTGGTTTGGTCCAACGCTGGTTTCCCATCTTTACGACTGGTGTCCTGGAGCACCCACTAGGTCAGGTCAGATGTTTCTATGGGTTTCCCCAGTAAGGTCTTGACTCCTTTTCTCATCCTTCCTCCCTCTCTGCAGAGAGCAAGAAAAGAGATACTTTAGTAGAGGGAGTCATTATATGGTTAAATAGCAATCTGGCTCTAGGAAAATATCAAGAGGTCCACAAAGATGACACCCAACTAAGAATCTAAGCAATAGTAGAGAGACTACCTTAAATGTCCACCCCCTATAATGAGAGTGATGACTACTTTAAATGCCATCCTAAAGCCTTCATCCCATAGCTGATGGAAGCAGAAGCAGACATCCACAGCTAAACACTGAGCTGAACTCCTTGAATCCAGTTAGTAGAATGTTACCTATATATTTATCATATGTAGCCTTTACTGTGTTATACTACCTTCCTCCTATTCAGAATTTGTTCAGGACTTTGATCCTGAGTGGACTTTGTCCCTGAATGGACTTTGTCACAGGCCTTTACTCAATCTATTGAATTGATACGTGAAATTCCTCTTTGAGTCTTACTACAATCTATTCAATATTGCATGTATTTCCACTGAAAAAGTAAAAGTAACTTTTTAAAACTCCGATCAATAACCAAATCCTATATAAAAAACTTCCAACTCAGGAATAAAATACACATGAATAAATCAAAGAAATATTATTTCTCTAGGAGTTACAACTCCAACAGTAATTGATGAAAAAAGAAATTAAATAATTAAAAATCCTGAAAAACTTCAAAATGCTTAATATAAGAAAGATTAAGAAAATCAAAGAGGATGTGAATAAGCTCCTGAGAAGATAAAGGTTGATAGAAATGAAATTCAGAATACAATATTGGAATTAAATATACACATACTGGGGCCAGGTGTGATGGCACACACTTTTAGTCACAGAACACTAGCTGCAGAGGCAGGTAGACCTTAATGAATTTGAGGCCAGTCTCTTCTACATAACTAATCCAAAGAAAGTCAGGGCTACAGAAAGACAACCTGTCTCAAAATAAATAATAAATGACTAAATAAATATTAGAAATAGTAAATACATAATGGGAAATATATACACACTGAAGAACATCAAATCAAAATTTTATAAATTAAAGGTAAATAAGTTAAACTTTGAAGCTCAATAGAAATCCTGAAAAATGGAGTAGATAAAAGAGAAGACAGAATATCAGGGTTTGAATAGTGGTAGGTGAATTAGCACATTCAGTAAAATGACAAAAAAATGAAATTATAAGAAAGTAGACTTAGAACATATTTGATCTATTGGATACCACTTAAAGGCAAAAATCTATAAATCATGGAAAAAGTATGAGGAGTTTAAGCAAATTGCATATAATAAACCATTCAACAAAATTGTAGCCCAAAATTTCGCTAGTCTTGGATAAGAAATGGCCATTTAGACATTTAGAGACATTTTAAGGGTCAAAAAGACATAATCAATAAACTACAAATGACATTTTACAGCTATGTTGAAGAATGGCACTAGCTATTTTGAAGAATGAAAAGATATTGAAAGCTGAAAAGGAGAAGTACAAGGTAACATATAACGGTAAAACCCTGAAAATAATAGTAGATTTCTTTTATCACTTCTAATATGGTTTTGCAGTTTGGGCAACTTGAGCATCATGCATTATGGAGAGTTTATTCTCTCCCTATGTCTATTTGCAGTTATAACTGCATTTTATACTTGAATATTGATTTTATTCACTAGAATTGCAAATTTTCTTCTAATTTCGGCCAATAAAATTTCTATACTTTACACAATCAATTTTTATCCTAGATTCCTCTTCTGCATAATTGATTCTTATCATATCCAAATATGATAATGATCATATTATTAGATTTACTCATAATTATATATAGCATATATATATATATATATATATATATATATATATATTATTTTTTTTCTTTATTGAAGCTTGAAAGTTTTTCCTCAACTCCCTATTCTAGATAGCAGTTTTCCTGACTGGTCTTACATATTGGTGATGCCTTCCATATTTTTATTACACTCAGGTTTTCATTTCTGGCTTATCTGTTTGGTTATTTTTTTCAGAATACTTGTTTCCTTACTGAGTCTCTTTTCCTTATTAATAATGTTCTCATCCATTTTGTATTGCAGATATATGTTTGTTCATTTTGCCGACTTTTATTTATATTCTTGATTTTCCTCTCCAAGACTCAGATTGGTTTCTGTACTTCAGTCATCTACTGTTCATTATCCCCTTTGAAATAATTCAACATATTTATCAGTTTATTTTTGCATTATTCTCTTTATTTTCTTCTTTCTTATATCTTAAAATTCTTGCCTTGTTTTTTCCTGTTTCTTGTGTTTCTGAATTGTAAATTGAGCATCTTTGGCACTGATCGCTCTTCCAGTTTATTGTGGTGTGTGTGTGTGTGTGTGTGTGTGTGTGTGTGTGTGTGTTTAGTAAACATCCTACTTGTGGGGAATTAATCTTGGATATAATCCAAGGATGGAAAAACAACTTCCTGAAAGAATCTATACTTTTTGACTACTGTCCATGACAGCCTCCCATGCTGTTTTTCGCCTTATGGCTCTCAGACTTCCTGGCCTCAGCTCTCAGAATATGAGGGCCAAAATGAAACTTTTCTTGGCAGACTAGGCCTGCCAGAAATCATCTTTCGTGATTAATCTTTACACTAACTTGTCCCTGAACACAAGAAGTCATAAGTTCTTCCACTTGCCCAATGATACAGCTCATTATTTCACAGTGTTATGTTTAAGTCAGTATTTGTTATGTTTTAAGACTATTCTTGAATTCTGTAAATCCTAACAATGAGCAGTAGATCCCATAGTCAACAACAATTCACCAAAATACCTCTATTTTTGTAAGATCCCGGCTATAAAGGCAGACAGTGTGACAGAAACAACATGGTAAGTACCTTTATTATTATTATTCTTTTCTTTTATTATTTTTGCCTCACAGTCTTTGACATCATTTAAAACACTGTTTAAAAGCTCAAAGTATGTTCTGTGACTGGAGAATGTTTTAATTGTAACCCCCATGCAAAATTTTAAAAAATGTAGATCATATACTGCCAACATATAATGCCACAGAATATGATTTACCAATACAAAAGAAAGTAATGGAGAAGAGAGAAGTGGGGAAATACTGGAACAAAGCAGGACCATAACCCAACAGATAAACACCAAATCCTCTACTTAGATGTCTGATGTCAAGGGCTTAGATGGCTCCTCATGAAATATGTAGTTCTTATTTGGGTAGGTTTCACATCATTAATATAACTCTTCTTGTCTCATAACCCCTAGCTCTTGTATCTTCAACATCTTTAGGGGTTTGTCTACTGAAACCCAGGCTTTGCATTTACAGCTTCATGTTTTGGGGCCTTCACACAGAAAAACCAGTAGATCTCTGAAACCATAGAGGAAGAATCCATGAGTTCTTCATTCTTAAATACTTCATGTCTTTAAAGTCATCAGCATATGCACAACACAGCAAAGTTTTTTGGCAGGTGGCTAAGGATGCTAATACCCTGAATTACATGGGCAGTAGCACTTTTAGTCAGCTGCTTCCTAGGACCAGGAGTGGCTTAGGGTCACTTTCAGGAGTCAGCCCTGTGGTGGTGTCCTCCTGTGAGGGCACTCTTTTCTTTGTCCCTTACAGACTAGGCCTCTGCTTAATGGGGCTAATCTCCTTAACAACCTCTCTTCTAGCCTGTGCCATGATTGTAACGCTGAGCTCCCTATTTCTATCCAAATTGTACAGTGTGTATTTCTTTTTCTTGCCGCACCTGCATTTTTTCATTAAAGATTTTCATAGGCATTATTAATAACAACAATGCCACAGATTCAATATTTTATGATCTTGAATTCTCCCATTTCAAAGATATTGATTGATTACATTTTAATCTGTCCCCAGGTAAGATATCAGGACATGAGCAGAAACCAGCCAGATTCTTATTCAAAATCTCACAAACACATAATTTATCTCAGTTGCTTTTAAAATCCTGTTCACTTTGAAAATTCTTGATTTATACCTGTATAGTCTATGATATTCTCAGCATTATACTGTTCTAGGCTCCTACTTCATGTCCTGTGAAGCTCTACTTCAGCCATAAATCATGCTTTCCTGTTGTTATTTTGTTCAAAGTTGTAAAGACTTACATATTCCTCTAAAACACAACATGGCCAGGTCCACTAAAGCAATAGCACGATTCTCTGATACTGATTTCTGTATTAATTGCTTTTCTATCACTGTGATACAAACACTATGACCAATACAGTTCATGAAGAGTTCATTCGGCTTATAGTTTTAGATGGATAAAACTCCATCATGCTGGCGAAGCATGGCAGCCAGCAGGGGTGGCAGCCAGAACAGGAAGTTGAAAGATCACATCAACTTTGAGGACAAAAGAAAGAGAAAACTAGAAGTGATGGACTCTTTCTGTATGCCAAAATAAGAAAATAAAATTGTCTCTAGTCTGTCTTATGGAATATAAGGAACTCTAAAGACACAATTTTATGTCACAATTGCCTTACAAGGAGCACAAGAGAATAAATTTGTAGCTTTTTTTTGTAAATAAAATGAGGGAGGATAGACCAACATATAATAAATACTAAATCTGTAAATTTGTAAAGTATTTAGCTGGCTGGAGGGATGGTTCAGCCACTAAGTGCTAGGCTCACAACCAAAACTATAAAGTATTTAGCAAGCTGACACTAAAGACATTTTTCCCCTGGAATCTAGCTATTATATTGTGAGGATTCTAGACACATGGAAAGGGACCAGGTAAGTGTCACAGTTGATAAGATCAACTGAGCCTGTCCTTTACTTAATCTCACTTAGACACCAATACATCACAAAGACAAAGCTCATGTGGTTCTAGACCCCTGTGGGAATCTTCCAATTTGAACCTAAGATATATGATGAAAAAGCCAGTCAGTCATACTGGATCTTCTCTTAAACCCTTGAAATAATAACTCAGTATTTAGGGCTTTGCTTTACAGAATAATATCTGGATTTCCAGCCAATATTTTTAAGAGAAAAACTGGAAAAAAACAAAAGATTACATTAAAATAGTGCTTATAGCCCCTCAAATACATTCCAAATCACACTTGGTTTTTTTTTTTTGTTGTTGTTGTTGTTCATTCCAAAAATATTGGAAACAACAGAAACAATTGTGCCTGCTCAAATCTTGACATTGTAAAAATAATCCTGACTTCTGAAGAAATATAAAAAATGCTATTGAAATATGATAATATTTTGGAATGCAAAATTGCACTTACTTAGTATCCTTGTATTATGAAATAATTTATATAACATGATTTTATTATTAAGAAATGGGAAAGAATGATTATGTTGCTAGAATACACTTCAGCATCTAAGTCTCAAATGAGTATTTCAAAGTTAAATTTTACATACAAAAATGGAAAGTTTATTACATGCATAATATGCTCACAAACATGAATGTTTATGTGCACATGAGACAGAAATAAAACAGTTAATGGGAGGGAGGCAGAAAGGACCACATTAATCTAGAGAGGAAACAGAAATGGAGGAGGAGAGGAGTTTATAAGGTAAGAAAACAATGGTAATATTTTGCCATTAATATGGGCCCTAATTTCTAAATTATAAAATATGAGCTGCAGAGCCATGTGAGTTCTAATACACCAATCACAGTTTAGTCAGTTTCAATGACTGCATTTAAAATATTTCTAAAGCTTAGGTGCCATTTAATTTTAGAAAAAGATTTTTGAACAGAACCTTGTCCAGTTCAGTGAATCTTTGTTGTCAGCATAAAGCCTCATAGAGCTTTCTGTACCCTTAAGATAATATTATGTCAGGATTCAATTGCTCTTTCTTAGTATGGGGTGATTAATCAGTGATTGACAAGTTTAATGAGACGATTTATTATGTGCAACATGATGGTACTACCTAACAGCATTGTGGCTTAAAATACCTTTTTAGCAGTACTATAAGGAAAACAATATTTTAAAGATAATTCAATTTACCTTGCTTCTATTGCTGCATGCACATGTGAGGAGGTTTTATTGGAGTAGAAGTATACCACCTTTGGAAGTATAAATATACTGCTCTAATGATTTTATGATATCTCCCAATACCTCAGTTTTTCTGCTCTAAAGGTTTGATGATTTTTCAAATTGGCAAAGATATATTATTGCATATGTATAATTTTTATTGCATTAAGAATATAGTCTATTTCAGATGTGTAGATTTATGCTTTGATGAAAAGAGTTTTTTTCCCTCTTCACTTGTTCCCAACAGAGGTAATTCATAACAGGATAATGTAATCAGAAGAGAAATGGCATCTGTTAAAAAATATGGAGCTTGGTTACAAAGTCAACATAAAATACTGTATTTTTAAGTCACTGAATATATCTACAAAAACCAATGCTCATTTCTTTCTATAATATGGCATTGGCTAAGCTTCTGAACACATTTTTTCCACATAGAAATATCTTTTAAAATGTTAGACTTCAAACTAGATAATTACACTGCATATTTGCCTTTTAGAATTTCAATTAGGATCTGTTAATCTTGAACTTATGAAAGTTATTTTGTATGCAGAAGAAGAAAGTGGAATTACAGGAAGTATTAAAGCATTCTTTTTGTTCTTGATAAAATGATGAAATAATGTACAAAGTGCTTTCCTTCACTTTCTGATATTTCTTTTAGAAAAAGAGAGTTTCCATCAAACAGAAAGTCATAAATTACTCAAAAGACACACTAGCCTTTCTTGCAGAAAATAGATTGCTAGTGATTTTCTCAGTTTTAAAAGCCAAAGTAAGTCTAGAAAATACCATTTTATTTTTATTTTAAATAAGCATTTTGAATTTTAATGCCTCTTTAGACATTCTGTAAATTTGTGGATGCATATTTTCTACACTAAATGTAAAGGTGAAATATTAAGATGATGTCTAGGGAAAGACTGGAAGAAAAAACCTTTAGAATATTTGAATGAGAAAGTAACTGAGATGCTAATTTGAAGTGTTAGTACCAGATACAAAAATTTAAGACACAACAGAGGATATCTGACTTAAAAATTATTTAGATATAATTTTTGATCCTCCTATAGCATATTTGTTGTTACCATATTTTATACTCCTATAGATTTTCTTCTATGTACACTCTAACTACCATCCTAGTGCCTCTAAAAATCAATAGAACTGTTATGCTTCCTACACCTTCATTCTGCCACTTCTTGCATAGTAATTTCCTCCCAGATTGATAGTCCACCTCCCAGGGTAGCTCCTTAGAACAGAAAGTAAACTATTCAAAATAGCTTCAGGAAGTCCCTGAAACTTAGCAATCCTCCCTCCAATGAGTGAACAATAAAGTCTTCCTAGAGTCACTTTCAGAAAAGTCAAGCTGCAAAGAAGACATTCAAATAAACACAGCTGCCTGGAAGAAGCAAAAAAGCCTAAGGAGAAACAGATCAGATGAGTTGACAGAATGGGGATTAGACCAATTGAGTTACCAGGAAGGGACATTCTCTAGCTTGTTGAGCTGTGTGGAGGCTATGCAATATGTTCCATGTTTCCAGCTTTTGTCAGCTGCCAGGATGGACTTCAGAGATTCAACACTCTTTGAGTCATTTCTGCTCCTGTAATAATCCTTCATCCATATTTCTCTAACTAAAATAAAACACTCATCCATCAAGCTCAACTTTGGTGGTATATGTATGTTTTTGTTGTAGAGTCCTATTTGGGGTAGCTAGATGGGAGTGCTGCATTTCCCTGTGAATTCTTTTACACAATGTCACCCTACAAATACATCTGATTCTAAATGGAATTACAATGTGACTATGACTTTTGAACATTGAATTACATATTTGCAGTAAAAGAAAATCAGAAAATATTTAGTTGAAAAAAGTATTGACAATATATGTGGAAATTTCTCTTTCAAATAGGAATGTAATCACAATTGAGATATACCACTTATAAATTTATAGCAACCTATTTCTTTAAAAATATATAAAATTGAAACTCTTGATATACTTAATTTTATTCTGTGAGATTTCACCTTACCCTTTGTCTTCATGTATCTATCAGTTATATTTCCAAATATAACTTACACAAAATATATTAAAATCTATGTTATTTGCCAGTCACCCAACCAACATAAATTATTGTATCACTAATCTGTTTTCAATCATTGATTTGCATGAAGTATGGTGGCTGTGAAATGCACAACCTACTGCAGATTTCTTGGTTCTAGTTTTGGGTGTGTAGCCCAAAAGGAGCTTTTAGTGAAGGAGCCAAGGGAAAGGCCTGTGAGTAATGGAACACAGTTTTGCAGACACCATGCATTTTGGAAGGAAATTGTCTGCCTGCTCAGGACAGTGAGGTTAATGGCATGTCTCACCCCAATGCAGTGGACAGAATTTACAAAGAAGGAAATTTGATAGTGCATTGTTATGTGAAAAAACCTGTCACTCTACCTCTCAGGTTCCTGATTTTGAAGAAATTACTGCATTGGGAGTTAAGAACACAGAGAAATCTTTGGGTAAGGTAGAAATATATATTAACTATGTATAGATAATCAAGAAAGTCTGCAACTTAAAAGGTCATATTTGATTACAATTATCAGAAACTAAGAATATGATTGGTTTAATAATTGATGTCAAACAATAATAAAAATAATTTATTCATTCTTGGAATTAAAGACTAGAGAAGCACAATGAGAACAAGAAGAAAATATTTCAGACAGTAACTTAGCCCCAGAATTCCCTTGTTACTCTTAGCTTTAAAATAAGCACAGGGCAGATTTATTTTGTAGTAAGAGTTTGCAGTTTTAAGAGGGAGATAAGACAATTATTTAGGATGAACTTTTACTCTTTCTTAACTACCTTATTTTTTCTCTGTATTGTAGAATTCAACTTGTTAACTTCAGAAAAATCTGTGCAATATGTAGGCTTATTTAAAAAAATATTTTGTAATCTATGGTCTCAAAAGTGCATCAAAGAATCCTAAAACCAATAAGTTTTTAAAATATTTATTAAACATTTACAAAATAGTCATCTTTTTTTTTTGGTTTTTCGAGACAGGGTTTCTCTGTGGCTTTGGAGGCTCTCCTAGAACTAGTACTTGTAGACCAGGAGATCCGCCTGCCTCTGCCTCCCGAGTGCTGGGATTAAAGGCGTGCACCACCAACGCCCAGCTCATTTTCTGCTGTCTTAATCACTGTTCTACTGCTGTGCAAAGACTCCATGACCAAGGTAATTCTTATAAATATAATTGGAGGATTGCTTAGAGTTTCAGACACTTTGTCCATTATCATGGCAGAGAGCATGGAAGCAGGCAGCCTGGAAAGGCTTTTGAAGCCTCAAAACTCTCCCCTCCTGACATGCTTCCTCTAAGGAGGCCACAGATCCTAATCCTCTTCAAATAGTCCTACTCCTTGATGCTTAATCATTCAAATACATAAACCTATGGGGCCCATTCTTATTTGAAACAATACATCTGTTATAGCTTATTTTAAAAGAGATAATAGCATCAACTTATTATTTATATGTTTGTGCATTCTTTGTGAGTTTCAAGTTTAGTATTTGTATTAATCATATTTATCCCCCACTTTCAATTATTCCACATCCACTTCTGCTTTCCTCCCTCCTCAACTTTGTGTTCTTTTTGTTTGCTTCCTGTTTTTGTCCTTGTAGACCAATTTGTGTTGCTCAAATATTCTTGGCCATGTGGTGTTTCATCATAGTGGTAAATTTATTGAGTGATATACTCTTAGAGAAAATTGGCTTTTACTCTCAGAGCAATACTTCATAATTGCCATTTCCTACACACCTGGGGGAGGACTATGTTCTTACCTCCTTGCTCCATGCTGGGATTTGGTCTAATTTAGCTTGCACTGTTTTTGTGCCTGCTTCTAAAGCTTTTGTGAGTTCATAAGTGTGACTTCTTTGCTGTTTTCAGATGAAAGATACCAGAGATGGGAATACTTCCCATGCTCATTGATTGGTAGAACTTATATGGTGAATTCATTATATTGTCATTCTACCAAAAGCAATCTACAAGTTCAACACAACCATCATCAAAATTCCAACGAAATTCTTAATTTAAAAAATCTCTTAAATTTTACATGAAAATTTAAAAGTCCCAACATCTCCCAAACAATCCTGTAAAACAAAAAAAGCTATCAGAGGTTACACTATCCCAGATAGCAAGTAATGATATGAATCTATAGTATTAAAAATAGCTTTGTACTGGCATAAAAACACACTTGTTGATGAATGGAATAGAATTGAAAGGCCACATATAAGTGCATGCTCCTAAGTTTTTATATTGAAGTTTTTATATTGAAGTTTTTATATTGAAGAAATGGCAGCATCTTCAACAAAGTGGTGGCCAAACTGGATAGCTCCAAGAATAAAACTTGATCCCCATTTCCCACTGTGCACAAAACCTCAAAGCAAGCCCTGCTACCCTGAGTTCGATAAAAGAAATAGGGATGTACTTGTACTCACTGGCATAAGAAAGAATTTTCTGAACAGGACTCCAAAAGAGTAGCTGGTATGGCCAACAAAAAAACAGCTTTTTTGGATCTAAAAATCTTTCTATAGCATAAGACATCAGTGCTTGAATGAGTAGTGAGTCTAAAGAATGGGGGAAAGAATCTTTATCAGATGGATATCTAACAAAGCTTTATACAAACAAAGTATATATGAAGAACTCAGAAATAGAACATTGAGAAAACACAATTTTTAAAGTAGGGTGTGGAACTAGAGGCAGAGCTCTCAGAAAATCAAATAAAAATATTTAGGAAACACTTAAAAATGTTTGTCATCCTTAGCTATCAGAGACAGGAAAATTAAAACCCCTTTGAGATCTAGCACTTCCTCAGTTGGTCAGAATAACTAGAATCAAAATTACTAATGATGGCAAATACTAGCATGGATGTAGGGAGATGAGCACAGTTTTTCATTTCTTGTAGGAAGGCATGTAGGTATAACCACTATGGAAATCAGTGTGGAACTTCCTCAAAAAGTTGGATCTCATGTAGGATACAGTTCTACAATCTGAAGTACATATTGAAGGAATATCCTGTATCCTAGTCTTGAGGTACAAGCTCGGCTGTGCTCATTGCTACTCTATTCACAAAAGTCAGGAAATATAAACAGCATAGATAGCCATCAACTGATAGATGGATTATGAAAATGTGGTATATTAACACAATAAAATATTATCCAGCTCTTAAGAAAAAATAAATAATGACATTAAGAGATAAACGGATGAAACTCTGTACAATTATTCTGAGTACGTTTACCCAGACCAAGAAAGAGAAAGTAGAATATGTTCTGTAATCTGTGGATAATCATTGAATCTTCATATATGCATGTTTCATTTGGGATACAAGTAGATTTAATAAAACTACTTATGAGCCATGGGGAGGGACTTTCATGGTAAGGGAAACAGAATGTACTGGTATAAAAATGTAAAAAGGGAATAATGTAATAGGCAGGACTAAATTGAGATGAGAGTGTGGAGAGTAGGGAAGAAGAGGGAGTGTAGACAGGGTTACATAATGTTAAAACCCCTTTGACAAAGACATATATCAACCTACTATTTTAGAAACTTTCATACATACAAAATGCCACTAAGACAGAACCATCATACTCCTCTAAACAAATAAATAACCATGTGCCAGGAATAGGTTAATTCTTTGGAGTTGTTCCCTAATGAGGTGTAGGGAGCTGCAGAAAACCGCACCCAAAAGATGGCGCCGGTTTCCACCCTCCGCCAGCCCGACAGCGAGCGCTCTCTGTGGTAAACAACTCCAAATTAGGCAAAGGTCATGTATCCTCTTAATTCTGCTTGGAGACAACCTATCCTGGTGCGCCACGTAGGGTTAGGTGATTGGTAGATGTAGACTATATCAGGCCCCATCTCCCTCGGCCCGGGGCCGCCGCCGCCGCCATTATACATTGTACAAAGCAAAGAGGTTCCCGATTAAACTGTGTTTGAAGAAGATTCCTTGGTGTGGCATCTTTCTTGCTGGTCAAGGGTGGACGCCGCAAGTGGTGGCCCATACGGGGAATCAGAACTTCTCACAGTCGGGGGTAAGTTCCCAAGGTAAGTGGAACTGTAAGGTCCTCAGGAAAGAGGAGATAGGTCTCCAGTAAAGGAGCACCAAAGCCCTCAGGAAAGAGGCGATAAAGTCTCCGGTAAAGGAGCAACAAAGCCCTCGGGAAAGAGGCGATAAAGTCTCCGGAAAGGAGCAACACTGTTCACGACAAAAGCGAACCGAAAGTAAAAAACCTCGCTTCTGCTTTAATTTGCAGAGTGAGAGTAAGTTAATGGACCCCGCTATTATAGTGGTGATTTGGCTGCCTTTTAACATCGCAGTGTGGGCTTTTGTTTTCTGGTGGTGTTATCCGACTT
Organism: Cricetulus griseus; assembly: GCF_003668045.3. Taxonomy (NCBI): domain Eukaryota; kingdom Metazoa; phylum Chordata; class Mammalia; order Rodentia; family Cricetidae; genus Cricetulus; species Cricetulus griseus. The sequence goes on from NC_048599.1 coordinate 130,805,886, forward strand.
GCAGTGAGAAAACAAAGGAGAAACAGAAAAGGGATAAGAAGCGAGTTTATCCTTCTCTAGGAAGGTTGAGAAAGGAGTTAAAAGAACCAGGAGAGGATTCAGAATCAGAGCAGGATATATGTGAGGATGAGGACATCATGCAGGAAGAGGAGGAAGAGATTATTGAGCTCATGGAAAAACATTCATTAAAAGTATCAGAAAAACAGCGTCCTAAAATGGCGACTGTAAAGCAAGGGCACTGCCCTACCGCTCCTCCCCCCTACTGCTCGAAAGAGGAAGTAGGAGGTCCTGGTTGCTCCACCTTCTGTCCGGAAGTGTGGCGTACGGTTCGCACTGAGTTTCGGGTTACTCGACCACTGGCTTATCCAGTTTTTACAGACGGTAACCAACAGAGATATCATGAACCAATTGACTTTAAAATAGTCAAAGCTCTGGCAGAATCGGTACGCACCTATGGGATGACGGCAGCTTTTACAATTGCTCAGGTAGAAGCGCTCGGTCGCTACTGTATGACACCCAATGATTGGACAAATTTGGTAAGAGCTTGCTTATCACCAGGACAATATTTGGATTGGAGAGCTTTTCAAATTGAGTTTGCAAATGATCAAGGTGCGATTAATCGCACAGCTGGTGATCAATATTGGGATGTGGACATGCTTCTTGGTCAAGGACGTTTTGCACAGCAACAAACAGGATATCCTCCTCAAGTGTATGATCAGATTAATCAAATAGCCATTAGGGCTTGGAGGTCTCTGCCTAACAAAGGTGAGGTCAATGGAAATCTTACAAAGATATTACATGGTCCTATGGAACCCTTTTCAGACTTTGTGGCAAGAATGGTAGAAGCTACAGAAAGAGTGTTTGGGGATCCAGATACTGCTATGCCTTTGGTCAAACAGCTGATTTATGAACAGTGTACAAAAGAGTGCAGAGCTGCAATAACTCCATATAAGGGTAAAGGCCTTGAAGTCTGGATGAAAGTCTGTAGGGAGTTAGGGGGTCCGCTGACTAATGCTGGACTAACAGCTGCTATGATACAATTAACTAAGAAAGGTGGAGGTTCAGGAGCTTGCTTTAAATGCGACAAGCAAGGGCATTTGAAAAAGCAATGCCCCGAGGGAGGAAACACTAAAGTCAATAACTTTGCTCCGCGCCCTAAGCAACCTGGCTTATGTCCTAGATGTAGAAAAGGAAATCATTGGGCTAAGGTTTGTAGATCAGTAAAAGACATCAATGGACAGCCTCTTGTTCAGGGGTATAGAGGAGCCTGTCCAAAAAACGGACGACGGGGCCCACGACCCCAAGGCCCACAAATATATGGGGCCATGGAGGATCAGAACCAGGAGCAGAGTCCCGAAACCTGGCCCTCTCTTCGTCATCTGAGGGACCGAGGAGAGCCACTACAGGCTCCGTGGGGCTGGACTTATGCTCCACCACCAGACTCGTATTAACTCCCAGAATGGGGGTCCAGCTTGTTGACACCGATTTTAAGGGACCCCTTGAGCCTGGCACAGTAGGTTTGCTTATAGGAAGATCATCTACAACATTGAAAGGCTTACGAGTACATCCTGGAGTTATAGATCCTGATTACATGGGTGTAGTAAAGATCATGGTAAAATCTCCTAGAGGGATTACAGCCATTTCTCCTGGAGACAGGATAGCACAGCTACTGCTTTTGCCAAGTTTGCATGACAAGTTTCCAACACAAGCCAGAGAGAGAGGAGAGGGAAACTTTGGTTCCACTGGATCAAACTTAACTTTCCTAGCTTTAGATCTTGATCAATGTCCAACCTTTGAGTTAATAGTAAATGGTAAGAAAATCTTAGGCTTACTAGATTCTGGAGCTGATAAGAGCATCATAGCCACTAAAGATTGGCCCTCTGGCTGGCCTACACAGGTTTCTTCTCAAACTTTACAAGGTTTAGGCTATGCTAAAGCTCCTGATATGAGTGCTAGACAATTGCCGTGGAAAGATCAGGAAGGGCATTCAGGGACCATGCAACCTTATATGTTAGACTTACCAATTTCATTATGGGGAAGAGATTTATTAAAGGATATGGGTTTTAAACTCACAAATGAATACTCAGAAACATCTCAAGGTATCATGAAACGAATGGGATACGTCCCAGGCCGAGGCCTCGGGAAACATCTATAGGGTCGTGCCAGTCCTATTATCCCACAACCAAGACCAAAGAATCTAGGTCTGGGTTTTTCCTAGGGGCCACTGAGGGAGGTATTCCTATTATCTGGAAAACAGAGGAGCCGGTATGGGTTCCTCACTGGCCACTTTCCTCTAAAAAACTGGAAGCTGCTAAGACTCTAGTACAGGAACAGCTGGATCTGGGGCATATAAAAGCCTCTGTATCTCCATGGAATACTCCTATTTTTGTCATTAAGAAAAAATCTGGTAAATAGAGATTGCTTCACGATCTTAGAGCTATTAATCAACAGATACAAATTATGGGCCCTGTACAACGTGGTCTTCGGGCAATCTCACTGTGGATAGTTGGGATAAGCTTACAAAAGATCTAGATTTTATCTGGGCACAGGGAATGCTAAAGCCAGGGACGAGGCCTATTTAAAAAATGGTTCACAGCTGTCTAGAGGATCAAAGATGCCGCAAGGCTGTAAAAGAGGGGCAGGAGACGTTAGAATAGCTAAAGGAAATAAATAGATACAAGTCATGGGGCCTGTGCAGCATGGTTTACCGTTGCTGTCAGCCCTACCCAATCATGAAGAACCTGATTTATGATATATGCAGGATAATGTTAGGTTTACTTTTACTTTACCTTCTATTCTCCATACCATTATATGAATGGATGGTTTTACCCCAGGGTATGGTCAATAGCCCCACTATGTGTCAGCTTTTTGTATGTCATACTATTGCTCCTATTAGAGAAAAATACCCTACTATGAGATATGTTCACTATATGGATGACATTCTCTTAACTAGTAAGGAGTTAAAATTGCTGTACTTAGCGTATAGAGATTGCATTGGATATCCAATCTACCCTTAATGCTCAATTAAAAGGTGACATTATGGTTTTAAATCAACACATTGATCTATTACAAGAACAATTGGATACTTTATGGTAACTGACACAGTTGAGATGTAAATGGAAAATGCCTAGTTTATGTTCTAAACAACCTTCATAATATCTTCTAGACAACTGGTCTGGGGATTTTGACAAGCTGATACAGGAGCTGAGACTCTCCATAATGCATGTAAATTCCACCAGGGTCAACATCTCGGTTGTAAAAGGACTGTCTGCGTGGATCACTCAAGCCATAAATCATCTAAAAAAATGGACAGGAATGGATGCCCTGGGAGGAATGCTTATCCTAGTTAGCTTCATAGCGTTATGATGTATCTACAGGATGAGGGTCACACAGTAGAAAAGTAATACCATGATTACACAAGCCTTTAGTTTAGTTAAGGAATGGGCTGGAGTAGGGGTTATGTTTTCCATGATGCTGTTAGCCATTTTTGTTTGCTTATGGTGCCTATACAGGATCAGGAAGTCACAAAAATCCCAAGCTGCTATGTTGGTACAGGCCTTTGCTGCTATGGAAGCAGGACAGTCCCCTCAAGCATGGTTATCCATGCTGACAGGCAAATAGATGTCTCGCCCTTACTGAGTGAGTGATGCGTATCTGAATCAGTCATGCTCAATGACGGACACCTACCCTCATGCTGAGCAAATAAACATACATATGTTCCCTTCAACCTAAGACATGAGCCTGTGAGGGCGACACAATGACTCTTTGACGGGTAAGATAGGGACACTGGGGTTAAACCTAAGACAGAGATGACTAAAATCTGACAACAGATAGATACTACTACTCCTATAATATTAAAACAAAAAGGGGGAACTGTAGGGAGCTGCAGAAAACCGCACCCAAAAGATGGCGCCGGTTTCCACCCTCCGCCAGCCCGACAGCGAGCGCTCTCTGTGGTAAACAACTCCAAATTAGGCAAAGGTCATGTATCCTCTTAATTCTGCTTGGAGACAACCTATCCTGGTGTGCCACGTAGGGTTAGGTGATTGGTAGATGTAGACTATATCAGGCCCCATCTCCCTCGGCCCGGGGCCGCCGCCGCCATTATACATTGTACAAAGCAAAGAGGTTCCCGATTAAACTGTGTTAAAAGAAGATTCCTTGGTGTGGCGTCTTTCTTGCTGGTCAAGGATGGACGCCACAATGAGGTCCCACAGACAACTGTCTGTCAAACAACAAGCTTATTGTGATTATTTTTGCCTACCCTTCAGAAATTGACAGGAAGACCTTGCATGGAGGACACTGCATACTTGAGTCATATAACACAATGAAATGAAGCTGTTACATACGTGGAAGCTTCCTTTTTATTGGCTAGCTTTAATAGTGCTTGAAGGTGCTATGTAATCTAGAGAAGGAGGAAAATAGTAATCTATTGTGTGCAGATGAGAACACTGGGAGCTACAACAAAGACATGCCATGTGATGCACAGTTGTGTGAACATCATGGAAGTAACTGCTTTCTAATTATATTTAAATCCCACTCCATAAAATGAAACCCACACCTGGTGTCAATATTAAGCAAGTAAGATTTTTATACCTATCTGATTATAAGGAAAATACTAGAGAATTATTTATTTTTCCTCTGAACTATACTGCAGTGCCCACCTTATGTTTTTTTTCTTAACATCAAAACAATTAAAGTACCAAGAAGAATGTGCAGCTATTATGAGATCCAATTGTAGTTTCTGATTTAATTAGATGCTTAGCATTTTATAATTTTAATTCCAAGTCCAAAACTTTAAAAAGATAAAATGGTATGATTTCTGTGAATCAATTGTAAGAAAACTGAAAACAATTTCAATGAAACAAATGAGTACAGCTTATTGCATCTTCAAATGATTTAGAAAATCAATTACAATGTACCTTCAAATTTTATTTTGTCATATACATAGAGAACTGTTGTTTAAATATTAAACATTTCCTCATATAGAGGAAACATATGCAGTTTTCAATTCATAATTAGGGGTGTTTCCAGTGTGAAGTCTCTCATTTTCATATTTCAAATTACATTTGAAGAATTTTCCATATGTGCTCATAATATTGTGACCTTATTAGTTGTGCATTGCTCTAAATAAACTATATACACTGTAGAGAGATGTAATAACTAAGAAACATTCATAAGTCATCCATACCATGAATAAAATGTTCTGGAGTAGTTTGGAAATATAGATCTCAAGTAGTCAATGGTGAAATTAGCATATATTTATCAAACTGTCTCAGAATACTTATATCTAAAGCAAGGTTCCATGATTCAAATCTTCACATAGGCTTCAAGTTTGTTTGACAATATTTATTATATACAGTAGATACAGTAAAGTTCATAATAATAAACCAGTACAAAAACAGAATATGATCATAAGGTAAATTTCTGTTATGAAGGTACATTAGGTATTGAGGATGAGTCTGAGAATGTGACTGAATTGAGTAATAAGCCAATGGTTCATCTTCACACCAGCTCATCTTTGGAGCAATCAGTTGTCTTGGGAATTTAACATTCTTATTTGACTTTAGTTTTTTGAATCTTTAGTTTCTAAGAAATTTTCATGTATTGAATCACTAGGAATTATTTTCTAGTAGATAGAATCTTGCCTGATCATGTTATGAGTGAGGGCAATCACTCATCTCTTGAAGAAATTTCTGAGAGTAAATGCAACAGTGTGAAGCATAGCACAGTCCCACTGTCTGCATGTGTTGTAATGATTGAGAGGAAGATCACAGTGGCATCCTTACTCCAGATAGACTAACAGAAAGGGTTCGTGTCCATACATTTACCTAGTGAGCAAGAAGTAAGAAATGAATGAGTTGATGACAGACTTGATACTCCTTTTAATCTGTAAGAATATTTATCCTGCAGAGTTTTCTTTTACTTTCTATTTAGCATTTACATCTGCTTGTTTGTTTACCATAGAATTTTAATATTCACTAGAACATGAAAGAATTCACTTTTCTCAAATAACAAAATACAGTTAAACATAATTTTGATGTACCAGTAGCAATAAAATATAACAGGCATTTATTGTGATGCTCACATTTAATATGACATAAAATGAATAAAGTTTTGGCTGTTCACATTTTACTTATAATCTGTTTAATACTAGATGAGGAACATCGCATTTGACAAATAACTCTGAATTGTGTTTAAGCATTTTTAATACCTTGGCCAATTATGCAATTAAAATATCTTATGGTATGTTTTATAGTAGCTTTTAAAGAAAAAATAGACCTACAGGAAACTGAAGCTTCAGTATGAGATGGCCAGCCATGAATGAAGTGTCTGGCTTTTTCTCTTAATTTAAATGGGTTGCTCAATAAAGTGGCCTTAAAAAGTCAGTTGTAAGTTTGGTGTAAGTACCAACTTTTTCAATTTTATAGTTATCTATAAACTTGCATTTAGTATGAGACATTTTCCCAAAAGCAATAATTTTGCACTTGCTGTAATTAAACTTAAGTTCTTTGCTAGAATTGATGGTGAGAAATCTCTGAAGCATGTGAAGGATCAGATCTACTGTAGACTATAAGGAGGGGCAGTGATAGTGTCTATGTTACAAGCTCACATTCTCTCATACTGAGTGCTTGTTGCACTTAGTTCAGAGAAGGAACTAAGACTGTTGTTTCTTAATAAGCAACAAAAGTTATATTTATTTCAAATCAAGTTGTTAGGTGTATGGAGTATCTATAAATTTGTATCCATGATTACATTGTTTCTGGGAGTTAATTTTTCTGGGCTTTCATATTACAGCAAAATTCCATTAGTTATCAGGTATTTCACACATATCAATAGAATTCATCATGTACAACCTTACAATAGTAACATAGTATAACATGTACTAATCCAGTACTTAATTCAAATTACTGGTTATTATGAACAAAGGGCAGTCCCTAAGTCTGCATTGCTGCAGACTAGAGTTTTCTAGGTTTTTGTTGTTGAATGATGCCTGGTGGTAAGACATAACAATGAACTGAAAAAGGAACAGAAATCATGGTCATTATTATCATGGAATAAAATCACAAAGTAGCACATTGAAAGTGAGGCTCTTGGGGCTTTCTTTATTCTCATGAAGTACAGCTCATGGGATATAAGAAAAATTAGTGTGGTATTAACAAGTATGATTAACCTAGCACTTAAGTCATGGGAAATGACACACAGAAATGACAGTTAAGCCCATATGGACCTCTTAGAGGACTTAGATTTTTTTCTTTAAATGAAGAGAGGAGAAAATGTCTATATTAAGTTACTCCCACCCCTCTGGAGATAAAATATCATTTTGACTTTTGGTTGCCCCATTTCTTCAATCTGGTGTCTGTTCTTCAGTTTAAATTAATCCCTTGATATGAGATTTGGATTTATTATCCATGGTCTGTTCTTCACAGTCAGCTTCAATAAATTACTTTTGAATTGACAAGGTCAAAAGAGTTTGGGACCACCTAGGCAGATTGAGATAAAGAGTAAGTGCAAATTCTCTAGCTGGGTATATAGCAGAAGCAGATAAGTACAGAAATATTGAAATAAGAACAGCATACATTCCACAGGCTACTATTTCAGAGACATAACTATTTCTAAGAGTGAGTTGTGTTCTCTACTCCTTACATGTCAATATCTCCTGCACATGTTTTGCTTTTTAATTTTTAAATTTTAAATTTTTAATTTTTAAATTGTTTAAAATTTTCATATATTTCAATTATATTCTAAGAACTCCATTTACATTCATTTTTCTCTAACCCTGTCTACCCAGCAAAATGAATGTTCTTTTTCTCTTAAAAACAAACAAAGCCTATTGAGTCAATTTCATGTTGATCAACTACTCCTGAGCATGAGGCCTGTCCTGGGGTGATAGATCCAATGTCACTCCATTGAAGAAAAATGTTGTACCTTGTTCCCAGCAGCTATCAATTGCAAAAAGCCTCTTGGTTAGAGGTGGGACTTTATGCTCCCATGTGTTTTTCCATTCTGGGGTTCTGTTTGGCTTGAACTTGTACAGGTCTTGTGTGTACTGTCACAATTTCTGGTAAACCTTAATTTTGATTGCATCATTGCATCAATGATGATTGTTTCAAGGTTTTATTATTTATATGTGTTTATGTTTAGATTAAACCAAATCCACATTCACACTGCTCTAATTCCTTCTTTATCCCCTCTACACTTCTCTTCCAATTTCACATGTTCTCCTTTATAAAGGTCAACTGAGTTCAGTTAGTGCTCCCTTTGTGTGAGCACCAGCTTCACCATGGATAACCTTTTCTTGGCATCATTCCTGAAGAAAACCCTCGCTTCACTTCCCCATCAGCTACCTATTGCCAATAGTTTCTTAGCTATAGGTAGAACTTCACTATGCTCTTCCATGTCCATGCTACAATTTGATTGACTTGATCTTGTTCAGGTTTGAGGCATGTAGTCACAGGTATTGTGTGTTCATGTGTGTGATGGTCCCATCATATTCAGCAAATACTATTTTACTGTAGAGGACAACTATCTATGGCTTATATAATCTTAGATGCCACTTTGATAATGATCCCTGAGTCTTACAGGGTCTGTGATAGAGATGCTTATATCCTTTTATAGAAAAATATCTTTAGATTTTTCAGAGAATTTATACTGATAATCATTTAAGCAAGGAATGATGTTTCATTTTACAGATCAACAATAGCTAGAGCTTCTCATTTGTCAAATATGGTAACTACACATCTAAGAAAATACCTTTTTTTTTGTCAGTTGCAGTAGAAATAGGAGAATTGAGAGAACAATAACTTCTCCTAATTGCAGCTTTAATATTAAAAAACAATAAATCATATATTGCATATATATTTATTTAATGTGTATAATACAAAATAATCAACCGGTTTTACTATTAGGCGTAGCAGTTTGAAAAATGCATGTACTTCTTCAGTTAGTCCCTTTTAGAATGAAAAAGATAATGGAATTAAGGGTCTATACTCTAAAAATAATTTATGTAGAATTGACTTCATTTGTGCTTTAAATTAGATTATATGGATTTCATTAAGGATGAAAATGAGGAAACTGCCTCAAGGACAGTCTGTGATAATAACTATGGTTTCACAGTCCCCTAATAAATTGGAAGTATTTTTCTTAATAAAACTATATTAAATAATTAAAATAACTTCTTTCAAGGTTAAAGTTTCTCTTTTCTATTTAAAAATATGGAAACAAAAAGGAAAAATGCAAATTATTTTTTGCAACTAGAAACATTCTTGTTCTAAAAATATTCTGAGAAGTATACACCCAATAATCACCCTTTATATTTCAGTGGTTTCAAGTAAGATATTCCAATGAGTATAAAAGCTGAAAAATCACTGAATAAAATCATTGCCCAAAGTCTTATTGAATTAACACATTGGCTGGAATTCAGTTTCCCTTGCACTCAGAACAGTAATTATCCCTGGCCCCCATACCAGAATTGCCTACGTTGTATTTAAATCACAATATGCTGGCTTGGAAAGATTGATTTTACTATGTAATCAAGAGTGAAAAAATTAATGGCAAAGTGATGTTGTGACATAAAAATCTGGTTTGATTTCTACATTCTCACTATGCTTGCCAGTGACTGTTTGATGGGCCCAAGTTATGCTGGAAAAAGCTACTTGGGGTTATAAATATCAGACAAAATAATTAAATAGTGGCTGTGTCAGGAATCAACCTCACCTGACTTCTCTATTACTTGAGGGAGAATGTAGAGTGACCTTCCTTCACTAACATGATCTTGGAGCAATTATTGTAGTGCATCTCTCTCAAAAGGGCAAGATATGTGAAACCAATGCCCATCGATAAAAGCTTTTCCCATAAACTCACCCTATTAATTAAATCAAATGTAGCTTTTAAATGGATGAGACTGCAAAGATAAATTGTTCCTCAAGCTTAGTATATTTATCAATGAAATATACTACAGCATAAAAAAGAGAATTAAAGACCTTAAGAAGAGGCCTGACATCCACATTCAGTGGTCATTATCTGTTCCTTTCAATGTAGCAGTAGATTTCATAAGAAAAATTAAACAAGCAAGCAAACAAAAAACAGATTGTATGAAAAGTGCAAAATACAATTGCATGTCATGTCTAAGAGTGAACTTACGGGAACTGAAACACCATAAGCTAATACTAAAAGTGCTGAATTTAAATAAAAAAAAAAACACTTGAGACTGCTTTACAAAAAGAAATGTACGTTTTGATATATTTAATACATCTTATTTATTTGCAGCACCTAAGTACACATACAAAATGATGCAACATAAACAACCTGAGATACATTTCTGTTTTTCTAGAAGATTAAAACTTCTCTGCCTCCTCCTCCTCCTCCTTCTCCTGCTCCTCCTCCTCCTTCTTCTTCTGCTTCTTCTCTTCCTCTTGCTCCTGATCCTCCTCTTCCTTCTTTGAGTTTTCAGTACAGCATTTCTTTGTGTAACCCTGACTGTTCTGGAACTTGTTCTGTAGATTAGGCTGGCCTCTAACTCAGAGATCTTCCTGCCTCTTTCCCAAGAGTGTTGAAATTAAAGACATGTACTACCACCACAGCAGAAAGTTCTTTTTTAATACACTATCAAAAAATAGGCAACATAAAATGATAAATGTATTTTATTTGGTTTTAAAATAAAATCTAATACATTGTATATTTAGGACCAAATCTTAGAAATGTATGTACACTAATTCTGAATATTCCTTAAAAATTTTGTATGAGTACCAAAACATTGGTATTGCTGAAGCTTTTTTTAGTCATTAATATGTGTCCTTCAATATCCAAAATGCAATGTTAGCATCTTAAAGGATAGTATTCCATGCATCCTGGTATTCAAATAGATAGCCCCACTTATCTTGAAGACTAATAATGATTGAATTTAGAATAGGCAAATAAATATCCTGCCTCCTCTAAAATTATTTAAAATAATAGCAAATAGTCTAGTACCGTCTTTAGAAAACTTAATATTGTCATAAATTATTTGATGCTACTCTTCAAAAATCAAATATCATGTATTTGTTAGTAAGTAAAGATTACCTTTTCTTTCTTTTTTTCTTTTTTTGCTTTTTCTTTTTGGATACAGGGTTTCTCTGTGACTTTGGAGGCTGTCCTGGAACTCCTTCTGTAGACCAGGCTGGCATCAAACTCACGGAGATCCGCCTGCCTCTGCCTCCTGAGTGCTGAGATTAAAAGCATGAGCCACCAATGCCCGGACAAGATTACCTTTTCTAAGCAATAACATTCTCTCCTTTGTGCATTATTATTGAGTCCTTAGAGCTTTTGGGGTATTGATGTATGAGAGAGAATACGAAGTAGGTTTGAGCTTAGACTGAAGTTGAATCATCATTAGGCTTTCTCTCTTGAGAGAGAAAGTAAGGCAGCAGTAAGCAATCTCTGATTCCTTTTGTAATTAAATATGTTTATCTACCTGTCTCTGGCTTGTTGAATGAAAATATCTTTGAGCATATCAACATGTTAATATAGCTGTCATAGATTTTGCCTTTATGCGGCTTATGATCTATTCATGTGAATTTTTCTCACCAATGCTTAATATCAGAAATCTTTTGAAATTACCTTAGTTTCTAGAGTTAAATACTCTCTATACAGATTACATACAATTGTCGGGTTTTAGTCTTCATAAACTCCACCTATATTTAGAGTAATAGTAATATTGGGACTGATTGTCTAGTGGGACATTAGGAGATTATTTAACAATATTGTAGTTTAATTTATATATTGAAACTTTAAAAATAAATTTATGGAATTGGGAGCTGGAGAAAAGGCTCTTGAACTTACATACATGTAAGTACAATAGCTGTACACATAAAGTAAAAATCAATAAATCTTTAAAAATACAAGATCAAGTTAAAATAAGATGCAAGAAAGATCATTTCATTCTTTATTCTTAATGTTTTTATTTAGTTCCTGAGTTTAGTTATTAATTATTTTAATGTACAAGTATTTCTTTTAATTTTTAAATTAATTTCATGCATATATACAGTGCACTTTGATCGATTTTACAGACTTACCTCCTGTTATTTTCCATTATCTCCCTCCCTTTCCTGCTAAAGTCTCTCCTTTCCAACTAGGCCTTCTCCAGGTTTAGTGTCCTTTTATGTATAATCCAGTTAGAATAATAAGAGTTGCCGTCAAGAATATGAGCCCAGAACTGTTTACTGTCATTTGGCCAACTGACATAGGGAAAATTCATCTCCTCTTCCTGGCAATTACTTAACTGCAAATAGCTTTTCAAAAAAGAGTGGGACTCCATGAAACCCTCCCCCACCTCAATGAAGTGTTGATAAACTCAATATTGCACAGGTCTTCTGTAGGTAACACAGCTGTAAGTTCATGATTGCAGAGGTCATATCATATCAAATTGGCAATGATTCATCATACTATTCCCTATCATCTGGCTCTGATTTATTTCCAGTCTCTCTTTAATGATGTCCTCTGTGTCTTGGAGGGATGTTGTAGATGTTCCATTTAGGGTTGAGCACTCTAAATTTACTTAATCAGAACATTTGATTGGTTGTGAGTCTTTTTATCTACTGCTACTGACTGCAGCAAAGGTTTTCTGACCAAGGCTGAGAAGAGCACCACTCTATGGGTATAAAAATTCTGAAGGCATGTTGGTATGTTAATTTAGTAAGAAAAATAACAGGATGTTTCCACCCAGGGCCAGTGACCTCCTCAGTCATGGATTTTGTTGAGGTTTCCAGCATTAACTATCATCATCAGAGAAAACAGATATCCTTTGTGTCCACATTTTCCAATCAGAGCTAATAACCCCAAGGAAGTCTGAGAAAGTTACTCTTTATTTTCCAGTTAGTAATTGTACATTGCATTTAAAACATCTGACTCTGGAGCCTTCACTCTGCATTCTCACTTGCTGACTGGACTTGTCTTTGTGCTCAAGTCTTCATTTTCTTTAATGTTTATTGACCACTAAGTCAGCCTTTAAAAGGCTGTAACTTCTTTTCTAGACCAGCAATTTTCTTTGTATTTTCACAATTATCATTTTTATACAATTTCCACTAAACATTACTTATTTTGTCTAAGCACCCTACATAAAATAAGCCAATGCATTTTCCAATGCAAGTATGGGTTCATTGCCACCATTTGCCCCTCAAAAATCTGTGATTTATCATCATCATCATCAGTTATCATCAGATGTTTTCAAAATTAATTTGATAGTATTTGTCTTTCTTGAATGTCAATCTTATTTGTCAATGGTAATATTTAAACAGAATAATTTCTTCTTATTATTATATATTTGTGAAACACTATAACAAAGAGACATTATTCAGTTTTGAAAAATGATCTTCAAATGTTTATTCAGTAGGTAAGTGTACTAGGCTTATATTTACTTGGAAAATCTCTATTTGTAAAACATCATATCATCTCATTGTAACTAACAAGCTAAACATTGTGATATGATGTTGTTTTGTATTAAATTTTGATTATCCAAAATAATGAGATTATTATTTCATGGTCACAAGACACTTCATTTGAGGAAAGGCAGTGAGGTACAATGTAGAGCAATAGGGGTATACTCTCAACCCTGAGAGGCAACCAAGTGCGACATTGATTCAGATTTGTTTGGGAGTTGCTTAAACTACCTTGGCAAAGCATTTAAAAGTACAATTTCTCATGCCTGGTTATGGGGTTTTTGTTAGTCTATTGTTTCTTTGGGAGAATTGTCTGCCCAACTGGTGTAACAATACATACACACATATTTGCATACATACATACATGTACATATAGCTATATGTATTATGTATAATTTTAGGTAAAATAAAGTAATATGATTCTTTTAGGCTTTATCAAACAACACTTGTTCCTTTTATCCTTCTTCTCTCCTTCTCTTTCTGTCTTGACTTTGGCCTCTCCTCCTCAGTTGGAGCCAACTCTCCGTTATTCCATTTTCTGCTTCATATCATCTATTTCCTGATATTCCCCTCTCAAACTCTTTTCTCCAATTATGGTCTCTTTATAGTCTCCTGGTTTCTGTGGTTAATTCATGCTGTATACTCACAACTGATTACTTGGAGCTCAAAAATATGAATGAGAAAGAAATACTGCATTTGTATTTCTGTATCTGAGTTACCTTATTCAATATATCCATTTTCCTTCAATTTCCCTTTTCTTTACAGATGAATAATATTCCACTGCATATTGTATACCACATTTTCACCTGTTAGAGGATACTTTGTCCTTTTCTACTTCCTTGTTATTTGACTAGGGAGCCTATGAACATGGCTGGGTAACAGGATGTCTACTCATTTAATCATACACCAAGGAATAGTATAGTTGGCTAATGTGGTATATTGCTTTTAATTCAGATGATTGAGCTAGATCTGACCTGATAGCCTCTTTCATGTGACATAGCTGTCATGGTTCCTAAAAATAATATGCAAGCTGCCAAGGGAGGGAAGCAATTAAAGTCTCTTACACAGTTGCAAAGTATATAAATCACAACAATTAGCAGCATGGAAAGATATGCATAAATGTGCAGTAAGTGGCACTTATGTATTGGTCTAATTGGACTTAAGGCTCACTCAACAGGAGAGAAATCAAGCTTGGTATTGAAAATTTAGCCAGCTTCCTGGGGCTAGTGAGGTCATGGACATTAGGAAAAAATCTATTACTGCCACTTTGCTAAACCAGCATAATTTCTAATTACATTCTAGTTTTACCCTTATATGCAGAGATAAGTATAGCCATTACCCCACAACAAAGAAGCCTCTCTACAGAAAAATGAAGAACATCAGAAAACCAGTACTGGAGACAAAGCAGAAATCAACAGATAGTGGGAATCCCAGCCCCAACAGATATGTATACACAACTTCCCCTCCAACTATGGTTCAGAGAACATCATGGAGAATTACATATGAAATTTTAAGAGTCAGAGGACTAGGAAGTCAGTTGTGGAATAGTACCTCCTATAAATAGCTTCAAAGTAATATAGGAACAAGGGTAGGATGAGTGGACCCATTAGTCTGAAGGCAAAAGTTTTAACAGGTTTCTATCCTAAGACCAGGAATGGCAGGGTATAGATGGATACTGAGAGAAGGAGAATTAGCTTCTCCCAGGGATGAGTCTCCTTACTGATTATCCTTACTGATTAGTCAATACAGAGTGGTTACCATTGACATCACAAACACACCACAGAAAAAGACTTTGCAGGTTTCATATATATATATATATATATATATATATATATATATATGGTGTGTGTGTGTGTGTGTTGTGTGTGTGTGTGTGTGTGTGAGTGTGTGTGTGTATACACATAGAACATACATATATTATGTGTTTACATATGCATATAACAATAATAATCAAATAAAGGAGGCTAAAATCTTGAGAGTTGGAGGAGACATGGGAAGGGTTAGAAGGAGGATAGCTTGCAATGGCTTGAGGTAGGAAAGAGAGGAAGGAATACTATGTAATATATAAAACATATTTTAAAATGTGGAATGAAGTTTCTGGGGCCAACTCTTAGCTAAATAATAGGTACTCCACTACCTAAGAGAATGGTGTTTAGAAAGACATTTAACTTTTCTATACATAACCTTCCCTGTCTGCAAAAGAAATGTAATAAAAGAGCATGCCACATGAAGTTCTTGGGAGAAAGAAAGAAATTAATTTGGCTAAATAATGTAGGACTGATATTTCTTATTAAAATAGTGATGTGTGTATCGATGCATACTGAGATGTATTATGTATTTACATGCAAGCATGGACATGAGGTTATGGAAACTTGAATTTTTGCAGAGAACTTCTGAGCAGTAGAGTTATGGTTGTTGGAATATACAGAAATGAAGGATATTGTCATATTAGGTTCTAGGCACATGCATATTGAGTACATACACATATTCGTGCATATGTGACAAAAATAACTACATAGAGTTGGTCATATATTCAAAAGGGATTGTGGGGAATATAAGATATGATGGAGGAATGGAAATGATTTCAACAGAATACTTACATATAGGCTGGGAGCTACTTAAGTCCTGGAGACTGTGCTCTGCTGATTCCATCCCCGTGGGGTCCAGCTCAGTCAGAGACTTCCAGGCAGTCTCCTAGTCCCTTTCTCCACCCACAGGACTAGATAAGCTTGGGCCTGTTTGTGGCCTGCCTTCAGGGCCCTGCTCAGAGCCAACTAAAGCCTGGAGTCTGTGAGCTGTGGATCCCAAACCTGTAGGGTCCAGACCACCCAGAGACTTCCAGCCAGCATCCTAGTCCCTTTCTCTGCCCATGGGACAAGGAAGAGGCAAACCTTAGGAGTATTGGACCTTCTTGCACCTACTGAAAGGGAACCTTGGCCCAGTACCCACCAATGAAGGAAAAGACTCCTTCTGCACCCACTGAAAGAAGGGATGAGAAGAAGACAATATAAAAACACATTCAACAACAGATAAACCAATATGACATCACCAAAGTCTAGGGACTCTACATTAATAAGACATGAACATCCCAAGGCAGATAAAGTAGAAGAGAAAGCCCTTCAAAACAGCTTCATGAAAATGATAGAGGGCCTCAAAGAGGATATGAGAAAATCTCTTAAATAAATTGATGAAAAGACAAACCAATAAATCAACAAATCTCTTAAAGAAAGCCAAGAAAATACAATCAAACAGATGAAGAAAACAGTTCAAGACCTGAAACCTGAAATAAAGACAATCCCATTTTACCAACAGCCAAAAGAAAAAAAGGGAAAGAAATCCACATAAAATCCCACCAAAACCAACAAACCCTAAACAAGCAAGAATGAGCAATAAATGGTCATTAATGGTCTTAACTGGCCTATAAAAAGACACGGGCAAACAGAATGGATAAATCCTTCTGATGCATAAAAGAAACACCTCACCTTCGAAGAGAGATGGTACCTCAGAGTTAATGGTTGGAAAAGATTTTCCAATCAAATGTAGCCAAGAAACAATCAGAGGTACAAATCCTAATAGCTAACAAATTAGATTTTAAAATAAAATAAAATCAATCAGAAGAGATGAAGGAGGTCATTGGTGAAGTCTCATTTCTGACCATCTATGCCCCAAAATAAAAAAGGCATACCCATTCATAAAACAAACATTACTAAAACTCAAATCACACATAAAATCTCATACACTTACAGTGTATGAACTGTACATACACTGTACAGTTGTATGTATACTGTACATATACTGTACAGTTGTACAGTGTATGAATTCAACACCCCACTCTTACCACTAGACAGGACCTCCCAACAGAAAATTAACAAAGAAACAAAGGACTTAATAGAAATTATGACCCAGTTGGGTTTAACAGGCAACTGTTAGTTAGAACTTTCTATCCATACACAAAAGAATATACCTTCTCAGCACCAAATGGAACCTTCTCTAAAATCAGCCACATACTTGGCAAGATAACAAACCTCAACAGGTACAAAAAATTGGAATAACCCCCTGTATCTTATCAGACCACCATGGTTTAAAGTTAGAATTCAAAAACAACAAAAATTACAGAAGACCTATAAACTAATGGTAATCAAATAATGTGCAATTGTACAATTCCTGGGTAAAGGAAAAAATAAAAAAAAAAGAAATTAAAGAGTTCCTAGAATGCAATGAGAATGAATATACAACATACTCAAACTTATGGGACACTTTGAAAGCAGGAAAGTTCATAGCACTAAGAGCCTGCATGAAGAAACTGGAGAATTAACAGCACAATTGAAAGCTCTAGAACAAAGTGAAGAAAAATCACCACCAAGGGGGAATGAATGCTAGGAAATAATCAAATTGAAGACTGAAATCATGAGGTAGGAACTAGGAAAACAATATAAAGAATCAGTGTAACAAAGAGTTGGTTCTTCTTGAAAATCAAGATAGACAAACCTTTATCCGAACTTACCACCTAGCAGAGAATGAATATGGAAATTAGCAAAATCATAAATGAAAAGGGGGACACAACAATGGACACTGAAGAAATCCAGAGAATCATCAGGTCATACTTTGAAAATCTGTACTCCTAAAAATTTGAAAATCTAAAGGAAATGGACAATTTTCTGGAGAGATATCCCTCACCAAAATTAAATGAAGGACAGATAAGCAATTTAAATAGACCTATAAACCCTAATGAAATAGAATCAGCCATCAAAAGTCTTCCAACCCCAGAAAACCCAGGATCAGATGGCTTCAGTGCAGAATTCTATCAGAAATTCAAAGAATATCTAATATCAGTTCTCCTCAAAGTATTCCATACAGTAGAATCAAAAGGGTCATTGCCAAACTCTGTTGGGAGCCAAATCTCAGGGCTGGGCATGAGATCGTAGGCTATGCTTGGCATGCCACATAGTTAAACTTTACATAGCAGCTGCTTAGAACCTCAGCTCAAGAACAGAAACAACTTGACCCAGTCCTCCACCCACAGGTTCAGTCACCTAAGCAACCCCTTTCTGGACCTCTTACTCATGAACTCTTTACCCTGCCAAACATCCTCTGTGTGGCTTCCTAATATCCTGCCTACACTAACATCTGGTGGGCAAAAAACCCATTCTGCCCCTCCCCATGTGTTGACTATATAAGCTAGCCTGAGAAAAGTCAAGTTTGCCACTTGATCAGAATCCTGTCTTGTGGTCGTTCTTTCTACGTCTCTTGTTCCCATTCCCTATCCCTGACTCTCTTGCCCCAGGTTGATGTCCTGCAGGTCAGGACAAAACTCCTTTTACAAAGCCTCAATAACCTTGGCACACAAGTCATACAAAGACACAACTAAGATAGAGAGCTACAGATCAATATCCCTCATGAACATTGATGCGAAAATGCTCAATAAAATACTGGCAAATTGAATCCTAGAACACTTTAGAAAAAACATCCACCATGATCAGATACGATTCATCCCAGGGATGCAAGGATGGTTCAACATATGAAAATCCATCAATGTAATCCACCATATAAATAAACTGAGAAAGAAAAATCACATGATCATCTCACTGGATGCTGAAAAGGCCTATGACTGAATCCAACACCCCTTCATGATAAAGGTCTTGGAGAGTTCAGGAATAACAGGAACATACCTAACCACAATAAAAGCAAAATACAATAAAGCAACAGATAATATAAAACTAAATGGACAGCAACTCTAAAATCTGGAACAAGGCAAGGCTGTCCACTCTCTGCATACCTATTCAATATTGAACTTAAAGTTCTAGCTAGAACAATTAGACAACACAAGGAGATCAAGGGGATACAATTTGGAAAAGAAGAAGTTAAACTTTCACTATTCACAGATGATATGATAGTTTACAAAAGTGACCCAAAAGACTCTACCAGGGAACTCTTATAACTGGTAATCACCTTCAGCAAAGTAGCAGGATACAAAATTAACCAAAAAAAAAAATCAGTAGCCCTACTATATACAGAAAATAAATGGAGTGAGAAAGAAAAAGAGAAACATCACCCTTCATAATTGCCACAAACAACATAAAATACCCTGGGGTAATGCTAATCAAATAAGTGAAAGACCTGTATCACAAGAACTTTGAGTCTTTAAATAAAAAAAATTAAAGAAGATACCAGGAAATGGAAAGATCTCCATGATCTTGGATAGGTAGGATCAACATAGTAAAAGGTCAGTCTTACCAAAAGCATTCTACAGATTCATAGCAATCCTCAACAAAATCCCAGTACAATTATTCACAGACTTTGAAAGTACAATTCTCAATTTCATATGGAAAAACAAAACACCCATGATAGCCATAATCACCCTGTACAATAAAGGAATGTCAGGAGGCACCATCATCCTTGACTTTAAGCTCTATTATGGAACTATAGTCCTGAAAACAGCTTGGTATTGGCACAAAAATAGACAGCTAGACCAAGGGAATTAAAGTGAAAACCCTGATATTAACCCACACACCTATGAACATCTGATTTTTGACAGAGAAGATTAAATTATACAACGGAAAAAAAAGAAAGCATCTTCAACAAATGGTTCTGGCAACTGAATGTTGGCATGTAGAAAATTGAAGATAGATCCGTAACTATTGCCATGCACAAAACTTAAGTCCAAATTGAACAATGACCTCAACATAAATCCAGCCACACTTTACCACTTAGAAGAGAAAGTAGGTGGTACCTTTGAATGAATTGGTACAGGAGACAGCTTCCTAAACATAACACTAGTAACACAGACACTGAGATTCACAATTAATAAATGAGATGTCCTGAAACTGAGAAGATTTTGTAAGGCAAAGGACCCAGTCAACAAGACAAAATGGTAGCCCACAGGATGGGAAAAGATATTCACCAACACCATATCTGACAGAAGGCTGATTTACAAAATATAAAAAAATCTCAAGAAGTTGGTCACCAAAACACCAAATAACCCAATTAAAAAGTGGGGTACAGAACTCAATAGAGAATCTCAATAGAAGAATCTCAAATGGCTGGAAGACATGTAAGAAAGTGCTCAATATCCTTAGCCATCAGGGAAATGCAAATCAAGACAACTCTGAGATACCATGTTACTCCTGTCAGAATGGCTAAAATCAAAAACACCAATGACAATCTATGCTGGAGAGGATGTGGAGAACTGGGAACACTCCTCCACTGCTGGTGTGCATACCAACGTGTGCAGCCACTTTGGAAATCAGTATGGAGTTTCCTCAGGAAAATTGGAATCAGTCTATCTCAAGATCCAGCAATTGCACTCTTAGCATACCCAAAAGGTGCACATTCATACAACTAGAACATCTGTTCAACTATGTTCATAGCAGCATTATTTGTAATAGCCAGAACCTGGAAGCAACCTAGATGCCCCTCAACTTAAGACTGGATGAAGAAAATGTCGTACATTTACACAATGGAGTACTACTCAGCAGAAAAACAACAACAACAACAACAACAAAACAATGAAATCTTGAAATTTGCAGAAAAATGGATGGAACTAGAAGATCCATCCTTAATAAGGTAACCCAGTCACAAAAAGACAAAAAATGGTATGTACTTACTTATTTTAGACCTAAAGCAAAGGAGTAGCAGACTACAATCCATACCACCGGAGAAGCTAGGAAGCAAGGAGGACCTTAAGAGAGACATATGAGTTCCCCTAGAGAACTGGAATGGGACAAGGTCTCTTGAGCTAATTGGGAGCATAGGGAGAGGGGAGAGGGATATAGAAGAAAGAGAACGGGAGAAGAGGCGGGAAGAGGAGGGCATGAGACAGAAGGAAGACATACTCAGGGAAAGAATAAAGGAGAGCAAGAAAAAAGATTCCATAATAAAGGGAACCATTATAGGTTTAAAGAGAATTCTGGAACTAGTGAAATGTCCAGACATCTACAAGTTTGACCCCAACTAACAATCTAAGCAATAGTGGAGAGGCTACCTTAAATGCCCTTCTCCAATAATGAGATTGATGACTACCTTATATGCCATCTTAGAGTCTTCATCCAGTAGCTGATGGAAGCTGAAGTAGATACCCACAGCTAAACACTGAGCTGAACTCTGGAATACAGTTGCAAAGAGGGAGGAGTGATGAGCAAAAGGGTCAATTCCAGGCTGGAAACCCACAGAAACAGGTGAACTGAACAAGGGGTTTCTCATGGACCTCAGACTGATAGCTGGGATTCCAGCATAGGACTGTTCAAGAGCCCCTGAACAAGGATGGCAGTTTGGAAGTCTGATTAATCTATGGGGCCTCTGGTAATAGATCAGTACTTATCACTAGTAGATGAATGCACTTTGGGAGCCCACATTGAGCAATACTCTCTCAGCCTAGACACATGGGAGAGAGTCTAGGCCATGTTCCAAATGACATGAGACCATGGAAGGACTTAGTCTCTCTAGGGAGCATGAAGGTTTTGGGATAAGGGTTCGGTGGGGGGCAGGGGGGAAGGCAGGGAGAGGGAACTGGGATTGTCATGTAAAAGAAGCTTGTTTCTAATTTAAAATTGTTCAATTTATAATTATAAAAATAAAAAGAATACTCATATATAAAATTCTCAAAATTAAATTAAGTAAACAAGCATGATGATGTAACAATTAACTAAAAATTTATGTGAGGTAAAAAATTAAGTACAAGGCATATCATTAGAACTATATGTGATTAATTAAACTTATCTTAAAATTTCTTCTTACAAAAATGAAAAGAAATAAATATGTTTAAATTGATGCTATTTAGTTATCAAGTAATTCCATATGGATAAACTGGCAAAGAAGTTTACTTTCAGCCAGGAGAATTAGTGAAGGATGACCTAACAGCATG
This sequence comes from Cricetulus griseus, assembly GCF_003668045.3. Taxonomy (NCBI): domain Eukaryota; kingdom Metazoa; phylum Chordata; class Mammalia; order Rodentia; family Cricetidae; genus Cricetulus; species Cricetulus griseus. The sequence goes on from NC_048599.1 coordinate 130,828,161, forward strand.
TGAACATGATGGCTATGCAGAACTTTCAGTTGCTTTGTGCTCAAATATGCAGGTTTGAGACAACCCGTAGTTTTAGAAGCTATTTGCCATCCATGTGTTACTAAGATTTAGACCTAGACTTTTTTATATTTTGCAAATTATATGTATTCATTGGAAATACTAAAGCCAAAGTAGTCCTTCAATGTGCTTTAAATAAATGAGTTAGGTATCATGTTGAAAATTACTAGAAACATTCACATTAGCAATTATTTCTATATAAGTCACAGATTCTCATCTGCAAAGATAATTAGCATTGTTAATAGTGATTTTTCGCTGTGTCAATTTTATCAATGGAAAATATTTGCAGTTTAATACATGCAGAGAGAGAACATTTTATTTTCAATGCAGTATTGTTCTTGAATGTGAATCTAAACCAAAGAAATAATTAATGGTGAAAGTCCAGCCTTAAGACCAGTGACATTTTATTAACCAAAATATATTCCAGAAGGGATTGGATTAGGAATTCATTGTGCTTCCATCAGCAGCATTTCAAATGCAGTTTACCAGAAATACAAGTGATAAAAGCATATGTGTATACCTTTACATTATTTTGCAGAACATTTTAACTTAACTTCCCACTTGCTTTTCATTAGAAATTCCTCATCATTGTTAAGGATGAATGAATCATTTTCATTGACTAGAACACTAGCCTTCACTAAGATTCTGATCTAGCCTTTTTTCCTGAAAAAGCCAGAATTCAAATTAATTATAGGCACACATTTCTTTTGTTTAAATTTCTAATGCTATGTGGAGCAAAGAATAAAACTACTACATAAATATTCTGTCAATTAAATTACCCAAATCTTTCATCACAATACTTCCTGTCCACTAGAGAACTGAAATAGTTCCCTTGCTGTTAGCTTCCTTACAGAAATATCACTTCCATTAGTAGCTCAGCATTGAAAATATTAATTAGTCCAGTTCACAGAATATTTTATGACAAGTTTGATAGAAATGTGGGGAAATTTGCTACTTCCTATGATTGTTCAAAATAGTCAGGAAAAATGAATGAGATTGAACATTATCAGCTCATTAATTTGTGTCAATCACATGATCCCCAATTTTCTCTATATGGTTATAATAATAAACATTAACTTATACAGATGTAGACAACTAAAACAAGCAATTTTAAAGTATTGTACATGACTTATTTTAGTGTATGACAATTTGACTATATTTTTGTTCTTAATTTGGCAGAGTTTTAGAGATTTAAAAATTCCTCATAATTGATTCCTATGTAGTATGTGCTTTGCAAGACACTGGATAAGGTGTTATGGTAAATTGCAATGATTGTGCCTATTATATTACTTCCTTAAGGTAATCAGATGTCTGTGCCCATCCAAACATTTATTATATACAGTAGATTTTCATCTGAATGGTCTTTGAGACCATTCACTTAGCAAAGTGAATTCTTTATATGAATAAATTAAAGAGTATGAAAAAGTTCCCACATATGAGTTCCTGGTAAAGAATTAAGCAGCATTCCATCTCTAATGAGATCATGTGATAGCCATAAGAAGATAGCCATAAGCTTCTGAGGAATAGGAAACAAGATTTTGTCTGTTAGGTCTGGCTATCTCAATTCCAACAATAAATTATGAACCTATTGACATATTTTTAGATAAGTACCTTTGGAAATTTCAGATCTTTCTGTGGCAACTTTGGCTTTTGCTTCTTCATTTATTTACTGTTTTTGTTGCAGCTGTTCTGAGATTGCACCTCTTTATGCAACCACATTAGTAATGCCATCATGATCTGTCTCAGCTCTGAGACTTCAGGTGTGCCATCCATACCAGGCTTCTATGACATCTTGACATGGCTTCCACAATTTGTTGGAGACCAAAATGCATAAAGTAAAATCAATTAGACAAACACTGCATATTGATCTTCAGTAGTCATTTTCAGATTTACAGTGCATGTTCTGCTTGCTTTGAATTTTCACAATTTTCTTCTCTTGCGTTAAATTTTAATCAGATACTTTGTAGGGAGTTACTCTCCTCTGAAACCTTCCGAAGTGTCATTGTTGCCAAGGAAACCACTCCCTTATTATCTGTGCATTCCCACTGCCTCGATGGCTGGCTCATTTTTCTCCTTTATCTTTCTCGTTCCATGATTCAACTGCAAGCTTGTCATCCAGGAGTTAGAACAAAACAAATCTCTCTTTCCTTCAAGTATACTGCTCATTTAAATAGTATAGAATGCAAGCCTCAGTAGGGTTTATTAGAAATTCAGTCTTTTGTATTTTATGTAAAATAGATAAACCAGAAATGAGAATCCTGACTTGTTTTCTACTTTGCTACATTGGATGAGCTGAAGTGTGTCTGAAGCCATTGTTTTGATCTACAAGGTATACATAAGTTCTGTAAAAATCTGAAACATGCTGTTTGAATACCTTTAGTGTGGCCTTTTCTTTTTGCATATGTAGTATCAAAAGAAAACTGGCAGTGGAAGCAGAAACATGAAAGAAGATGCTGAAATGGTGGTTTGCCTATGGGATAAGCCTGTTCTAAGTATTCATCTGTTCATATTCTCATTCCTTCTTACTCCTGGAGGTATGCTTCTGAAGAATACCTCATTCTCAACCATTACAATTTATTCATTTGACATTGTGCATATGCTAAATGATGATTTTTGTACTCTATACATTGCATGTACATATTTTAATTGCTTGTATAGTTTTTAATCAAGTAAAACAATAGTCTATAATCTTTTGAAAGCCTTAATATATTGGATGTTAAATAAGCAGATTTTTACAGATATGGATTAACTGACCAGAAAGTCAATTTTGCTTATTGAGGATAATGGCATAATAAAAATTTGACTTTTGATACATTCTGATAATAATAATATATTAATGGTCTATATGTACACATAAACTGTGTGTGTGTGTGTGTGTGTGTGTAACCTCACTACATAATTACAGCATACATATATAAATATGCACGGTTGTTTCTGTAAAGAAACAATTTTATTGAGATGAAGTTTAAATTACAAGTTTCATACACACTGAGTTTCTTTTTCTTCTACTGCATGCATAAATACATATAAGGAAGATAAAAACTCAGTTAACTGGAATATTGAAGAATAATTGTTTGGAGATATGCACGAATATGCAATTCATAACTATTATTTTATTTCAGTATTTTGATTAGTAAAATTTGTGTTTTAGTACAAAATTTAAAAGGCATATATGACTGGAATATATATATATATATATATATATAATATATATATATATATATATATATATATATAAAATAATCCATCCATATTAAATCTATTTCCTCAAAAAGTCATCATATATTTATTCTGGAAACTCAAAATAGGTTTTCCTTGGGTTCTAAAATATATCATATATAACTGTTATCTCTCTTCATCCAATTGCCTAATACCACACCACAACTTCTTATTCTGGAGGATAATAATAAATTTCCCTTTGTATAGTTTTTCCATTCCTACCCACTTCTTACTGTCTCCCTTCTTTGGAAGTCCACATTCTATCCCTGACTTCCAGGGGATTACTATTTTTGTATTTTGTCTATGAGTGATATAGATCAGTAGTGTTTTTCTTTTTTGTCTAGTCTCATTTCATTTGAAACACTTGTCTTCAGTTTCTTTGATGCTGTAAATATCAGGAGTATTTTAAAGACCTTCTGATATGTAGTAGTCTTCTGCTACATAGAATCATTTTCTTATTTCATTTCTTTTGACTAACCAACCACCCAGTAGTGGATTCCTAAACTTATGATTCTTTTAGTTGAAAATTTTGAGAAAACTTCACTTTGAAAACTTCTTAATAGTTGTAATAATTTTAAATCCCAGCAAACTTGACCAGATAGTTGCTTTACTTTAACATTGCCTATTTTATTCTTTTTTTGAAAATCACCATTCTTCTAGAACAAGGTGGTATATCATTGATCTTATTTGAGTTTCCCTGGTGATAACTGACACTGAATATGTTATCATTTACCTTAGTCTATTCATGTCTTCTTTAGAAAAAATATACTTCTAATGTATTATCAAATTAATCACTAAATATTAATGAACTAAATCCATATGCATATTGAAAAGGTTATTATAGTCATCCTAGATCTGCAAGTGTGCTCACTGTTTGCAAATGGAATGGCCGTGATGCTTTACATACAGCATCCACAAAATGGACTAAAACCCTGAATGCCTCAGTGGAGATTTAGAAACAACTCAGTGTCTCTGCATGATGAAAAGTACAAACAAATTTGGTATAAAAATGAAGACAATCAACATAAAGACACATCAACAAGGGAATAATTTCCTAAAACTAATATACTGAATGGGGGAAGTGTAATATAAGGGTCAGCATGTTTTCTCAGCAGGTAGACCTTCAGCTGATAATTTTCCTCTCTTCCTTCCTTGTTTGGTGTCTCTGTTTTTCTTCATTTGTCTCCTTGAGTGATTGTTCATTTTGCTCTCCATTTCCCCCAATCCTTATCTTCATTTTGTCAAACTTTGCTATTAATTTCAATCACTATCTCATTTATTCTTTCTCTACTCTTTGTTATTTCATTCCTTCTAATAATCTGGGCTTTGGCTTTTTCATGTTTTTCAATTCCTTTGTAATACAACAAAATGCTGCTTGGGATTTTCCCCCTTGCTCCACGGGCACCAATTGTACTCAGTACACTTTCTGCTGCACCATGTAGGATTTGGTTTCTGTTTTTCTTTTCTTTATTTGTTTTCCACAAGAGATTATTTTTTATTAGTTCAAATTAGAAACAACCCTGCTTATTGTTACGAAATGGTGGCAGAAGTGGGATTATGAACATCCACATAAAAACTTCACAAAAGCTTAAAAAGGGATTTTAGAAGCAAAAGAACAGAGATAAGCAAAATTTCTTGTTAGCACCATTTTATGGGGTTGTCTCTATTTGCCAGAGACAAGCAGAGGCTTGAGGCTCCTTTAAGAGAGGCTTCCTGACTCAGCATAAGTGGCAAAACCACAAGGATTTTTAGAGGTCTTGCTAACAATTCAATGGCATGTACGAGCAGCTGGCAGTGTCAGTGATCACATCTGCAAGCCAGCAGCATGCTGCTTGATTGCAGCCTAAACCAAGGCAGTGAGCACAGCTCTCAGTGCTGGCTGTAAACATATTCCTGCCATCTTGGAAAGAAAGTGGATCAAACAGCCATGGCTTTAATTTTAGCAGTGTTGTTTAACAGATAAAAGACTGCATGGCCAGAAAAAGATAAAGATTTACAATAAAGACAGATTCAGATGAAGAAAAATCTCTAAAGTTTATGCTGTGTTTAAAAATATATGTAGGCTTGTGAGAGAAAAGAAACAGGATAAAGTCATTCAAAGACAGAAAGAAAGAGATGTCAGTTGTGGTGGTACACACCAGTAGGATTTGCTAAAGGAAGCAGAGGCAGGTAGATTTCCACAGAGAAACCCTGTCTCAGAAAAAAAAGAAAATATAATGAAGTAAAAGAAATAGAATAATAAATATGTCATGTAAAGATGGAAAATACAGAGTCTGGATACAGTATGCTACATTGTTGTCTTTAAATTGATTGGTTGCAGAGGAAAGAGCAAAAGCTGCTAAAATACATTTGATTATAAATGCTGCCGAATTAATCCAACTTATATATTTTAAAAATGCTTTGACTTCAAAAATTACGTCTAAAGACAGGTTACTTGGAAAAAGAGTTTTTGCTTATGTTTCCACAGAAAATGGAAAACTATGGATTCCTTCCAGACCAATATGGTTTATCAAGCAAGACCCCCTGAAGCAGTAACCCAACTGATCCTATATTCAAAAGAGTTGAGATGATACAGTCATAGATGACTACAGCCAGGATTTCTGTGTTTTATCATGGTCTCCATGGTATGGACATTGCCCCCAACCAGCAGGAAGCAGTTTGGAATGAATGATGCCCAAATTCTCAAGTATTGTTTATAAATGTTTGTTTTCACTTAGATGGGGTTGGTTATAAATGGTAATGATCACAGTGAATCTCTTTCTAAAGGAAAAAAGAGGAATAGGATATAGAAATGAATATTTTGCATTGGTGTGGATTTTCATTTATTGATACAAATTTAAGGTCAATTTTGTGATATGTATATTTCTCCTCTTGTTTAGGTATTGTGTTATACAGCTCTTTTAAAATGTAATGCATAATTTAGTACAGATTATATTGTTACCTATAATAGTCATAACTTATAATTAGGTTAGTTAGTTTCTCTAGCTTACAAAGATGTATTTGAGATGGATAGATATTCTTCAAACCTTTCAAAGACCTAAATATGGCATTTAATGTTTTAGGGCTTTTCGTGGCAGTGAGACACGCGTGCTCCTGTCACACCAATTACCTCAGAAAGCAGGATGGGCATCGAAGAAACTCATTATGGAGTTTGCTTTCAACATGGCAAGGTTAGCCATTTGGGCAAGAAACTGCCCTTGCCTGGACTGTTTGTTGCTGTATAAACTGGACATGCAGGACCCACAGGTAAGTGACTGCTAACTTACAAAACAAGATGGACAGTCCTGAAGGATTCCTGCTTCATGGAAGCATCTGGAAGACATTCTTCAGGACACAGAGGGAATTGGCTGACAAATTGCCAATGCAGGTGGACAGTTTAAAATTTTCTGCTTCACTGAGAAGTCTGTCAGACACATTGTGGACTATAGGCTGAAGATGGACGCCCCAACGTACAAAGGAACTTTGGATGACTGTCCAGACAGTGAGATGTCTCTACAAGATCTAGAGTTTATATGTTATCCTTCTGGGGTCTTTGATGGAGTTGAAGACAGATAGTTATGGTTATAGTTTTCTTTAGTTATTATAAAAGATAAATTACATATAAGACCTTAGACTCACAAAGATAGGATAGATGATAGAATATTTTCTTTAAATCTTGCTAAATGTCAATGAACTAAATATTGTAACTATAGTTCTTACTTGATAACTGTTTTGTTATATATTTAACTTGTTAATGTGAATCCCTTCTTTTTATTTAGACAGAAAAGAGGAGATGATGGCGGAGGTCTTTCTGCATATACATTTGTCTTATTGGTTGATAAATAAAGCTCTGTTGGCCAATAGGGGAGCAAGTTAGGTGGGACTAGGGAGAAGGAAGTTTCTGGGAAATGGAGGAAAAGGACTCAGTTGCCATGTGATCACCAGGAAGACAGCATGCATTCCCCAGCATTCTCAATAAGTTTATAAAATATATAGATTAATAAATATGGGTGACACTTAAGACAGAGTTAGCAAATAAGAAATCTTAGTCATTGGCACGCAGCATTGAACCTAATATAAGTCTCTGTGTGTTACTTGAAACCTTAACATGGTGGTGGGTGGAACTCAGGTGGCTGGAGGAAAGGTTTATCATTACAAGCCTGCTTCACATGTTAATCTTGTCTCCCTCCCACCACACCCAACTCCTCACCAGGAGGCCACCTCATCCCTCCTCTTCTCCTGAGGGAGGGTAAGGCCTTCCATGGAGGTTCTCCAAAGTCTGTCATATCATCCTGGGCTGGGCCTACGCCCTACCCTGTGTGTCCAGGCTGTGAGAGCAACCCTTCATGTGGGATGGACTCCCAAAGTCCCTTCTTACAACAGGGATAAATGCTGATCCACTACCAGGGGCCCCATAGAGTGCCTAGGCCTCCTCATTGACATCCCTATTCAGGGGTCTGGATCAGTTCCGTGCTAGCCTGCCAGACATCAGACTGGGGTACATGTGCTCCCCCTTGTTCAGGTAAGGTGTTTCTGTGGGTTTCACCTGCCTGGTCCTTACCTCTTTGCTCTTCACTTCTCCCTCTCTGAAACTGGGTTTAGTTCAGTGTTTAGCTGTGGGTGTCTGCCTCTGCTTCCATTAGTCACTGGATGAGGGCACTAGGATGGCATATAAGGAAGTCATCCATATCATTATAGGGTAAGGGCATTTAGGGTAGCCTCTCCACCATTGCCTAGATTGTTATTTGGTGTCATCCTTGTAGATCCCTGGAAATCTCTCTAGTGCCAGATCTTTCCTTGAACCTATAATGCCTCCCTCTGTTATGGTAAGTCTCATCTTGTTTTCCTCTATTCTTCCCTCGATGCAACCTTCCTGCTCCTCCATTTCTTCCTCTCTTGTCCTCTTCTCCCCCTCTTATTTTCCCAGCTCCCTTTCCCTTACTCTCAGGCTCCCACCTAGCTCAGGATATGCTGCCCCTTCCCCAAATCCCAGGTCCTCATCTCCCTTGGTGGTAAGGATTGTAATCTAGTAATCCTTTGCTCTACGTCTAAAATTCATATATGAGTGAGTACATACCATGTTTATCTTTTTGTGACTGGGTTACCTCACTCAGGATGGTTTCTTCTAGTTCCATCCATTTGCCAGCAAATTTCAAAATTCCATTGCTTGTTTTTTTCTGCTGAGTAGTACTCCATTGTGCAAATGTACCACATTTTATCTATCCATTCTTCAGTTGAGAGGCATCTAGGTTGCTTCCAGGTTCTAGCTATTGCAAACAATGCTGCTATGAACATACATATGTCCTTGTTAAATGAATATGCATTCTTTGGACATATGCCCAAGAGAGGAGTTGCTGGATCTTGAGGTAGACTGATTCCCATTTTCCTGGGAAACTGCCATATGATTTCCAAAGTGGTCTTACAAGTTTGCACTCCCACCAGCAATGGAGGAATGTTCCTTTTTCTCCACATCCTCTCCAGCATATAGACTGTTACTGGTGTTTTTGATTTTAGACATTCTGGCAGGTGTAAGATGGTATCTCAGAGTTGCTTTGATTTGCATTTCCCTGATGGCAAGGATTTTGAACGCTTTCTTACACATCTTCCAGCCATTTTAGATTCCTCTGTTGAGAAGTCTCTATTTCTGCACCCCACTTTTTAATTTCATTGTTTTGAGTTTTGGTGTCTAGCTTCTTGAGTTCATTTATATTTTGGATATCAGCCCTCTGTCAGATGTGGGGCTGGTGAAGATCTTTTCCCATTCTGTGAGCTGTCTTTTTGTCTTACTGACTGTGTTGGTATTGGCACAAATGTAGACAGATAGACCAATGGTATCGAAATGAAAACCCTGATATTAGCCCACACACCTATGAACACCTGATTTTTGATAAAGAAGTTAAATGAAAAACAGAAAGCATCTTCAACAAATGGTGCTGGCATAACTGGATTTGGACATGCAGATGAATGCCGATACATCCATATCTATCACCATGCACAAAACTTAAGTCCAAATGGATGAAAGACCTCACCATAAATCCAGTCACACTGAACCTCCTAGAAAAGAAAGTGGCAGATACCATTGAATGAATTTATACAGGAGACTGGTTCCTGAACATAACACCAGTAGCACAGACATTGAGATCTTCAATTAAAAAATGGGACCTCCTGAAACTGAGAAGGATTTTCTTTCATATCTTCATACTTTCAGTTGTTTGAATAAATTCTTACTTATATCTCCTTTTTTGCTTACCTTGTGTCTTGATTTAGTGAAAACTATTTGGTTTCCATAATTTATATATTTTGGTATAAAGTTGTTTGATTCCCTTGCATTATATACTTTTTTGATGTTATTATTGTTATTTATTTCTAATTCTACTGTCTTGCCCTTTGGAAAGGATACTCATTGTTCAAATCTGCAAAAAATTGAACCATTCTTGTTATTCTACTGTATGATATCAGGGGAGGTCCTCCCTGACCTCATGCTAAGTGTGTGTATTCAGCCATTGTGGGATTAGAGGTCTAATTGGCCTGTATTGGAATGTAATCATTCATTTCTTTCTTGTCTTCATGTCTTGTGTTGTTTGCTGAAATTAGGGCACTAAACTTCCCAACACTAACTAAATTGCAGTCTATAGTTCCGTTTAAGGACATCAATGTTTGATTTGCGTATTGTGTACTCTAGTACATAGAACAATACTGATTTGGATTGTAATCTATTTTGCATGATATATTTATTACCATTCTTGATTTCATTTAGATTACAGTAATATGTAATATCTTATTTTATCATTTCACTTTCAATATATTAGTTTCTTAAAGATGCAGTTTTTCTGATAAATAATTCATAATTAAGCATCTTTATCTATACTGTCACTCTATGTCTTTTAATTTAATTTCATATACAGATATTTAAGGATATTACCAAAGGATAGAATATTACAGAAGCTTTTTATAATCCTCTTTTGTTTTGTTTTTAAAACAGTGTCTCTTTTAAAACAGATGTCACAGACTCATCTTAAGCTTGCTTTGTAACCAAAAATGACCTCCTGATCCAACTGCCTCCACTTCCTATTTGCTGGAATTTAGGGAGTGTGCCCTGACTCCCAATTTTGTGGTCATGAAAACCAATTTCATTGCTGCATACCTCATAGGCAAGACTTATAAATAAACCATATTCCTTATCTTTATAACTTCTTAAAACTAATTTAATTATAAATCTTTATAAATAAGTATATATAAACACATTTTCCCCTTCCCATTCTTTCCTCTAAATCTTCCCATATATGCCCCCTTGCTTTCTGATTAAACATGTGGTCCTTTTTGTCATATGTAAACACATAAACACACACACACACACACACACACACACACAGTGTTTAAATGGAAATTTCCCATTTGGGCTGACAATGATCTCTCCAAGAGGCAAGAACATCCAACAAAAGCACCAGTACTGGGCATGAGAAGAGCTCTTTTGCATTATTAGTTGGTGTTGTTCAAGAGACTCTCAAACCATTACAGACTATTGTTTTTTCCCTTGTTTGCTCTCCAGAGATATTAAGGTAAGTTCCTATTCTTGAAGACAACTGTAACTTATATTATTGTAATATTATTTTATTTCCTTCCTGTCTTGGTTACTCTGGTCATAATCATTTGTGATGGAGTTATTTGTTTAATAACATGATTTCATTAATCTTGGTTTTTCCATTGCACATTTTTGATTTTTTAGAATAAGGCCTTCAGAAATGTGTTCACAGTTGGAAAGTGACTTATACATGCAATTCAAACATTAGAGACTACAAGGAAGGGAATTTTTCATTCAAGGCCAGCCTGAAGTACAGGGTGACACTGGTTATTGTAAGAACCTATGTTGAAATAGTATCAGCTTAATAGGAACTACCACTTGCAACCAATTAATTTCAAAGGAAGATATTAACAAAACATCTTGCAGAAAAGAGGATGTTTTAAATGAATGGTTCTGGCAAAATTAGTTCTCCAAGTTCTTGGCCAAACTTGCAGTTTCTGATGCGTCATCTTACTTCTCATAATTGTCGATCAGACAGCATCTACTGCAACTGTTGTGTTTCCTTTACTTTGGAGAATTTTAGTTCTCCTACTAACAATATGAATGCTAATTCTATTGTGCTTAGAAGGCTAGAAAATTCTATATCTGTGTAGCTACACCTGTATCTAATCAATTGATATTATCCTTCCCACATTTCTTCTTACTCATCAATGTGATGTTCTCTCAGTTTGAAGTCCATAGTTTAAGATATTTTATGGGAGAGGTCTGGTCAAGATATATTCTCTTAGCTTCAGTTTGTCTTCTAATGTCTTATCTCTTCACTTGTCAAAGACGTTTTTGCTTGATATAGGCCTCACCCTCACTAGGGAACAGAAAGGGGATGGGTGGGGAGCAGGGGAGGAGGGAAGGGAGAGGGAACCAGGATTGACAGGTAATGAAGCTTGTTTCTAATTTAAATAAAAAAGGAAAAAAAATTCTTGTTTAACAGATTTTTTTTTCCTATTGTGGAAAAAATGTCTGAACCCTGTATTCCATTTGGTAGTTTCTTCTGTGAAGTCTCTTCCTAGTTGAATCCAGTTGTTTCTTTATCTCTGAAAATCTTGAATTCCTCTCCTTACTGTGAGTCTGATTATTTTGTACACAGATGAGTTGTTTTCAATGTTTTGGAACTTTGAAAGCATTTTGTCTCCCCCCCCTTCTTTTTTTTCTCAAGTCCATCTTGAATCCAAGTAACATTTGCTGTGCTGCACCAATTGTTCGATTGAACTATTTTTGACTCCTCTAATCTTTTCTGCTATTGATGACTGCCTGTGTCTCCACCTGGCACCAGCTTGTTTCAGAGACTCTACCTATAGGTAATTCTATGAGAATTTGGGATTTTAAGAGCTGCCCAAAATTAAGTGTCCCCAGCCTGAAGATTTAGTTTCAGTGCAAAGCCCGTATAAACTTCTATGTTATGGATGCTGCTTAGGGTTTAAGAAACCTTGGTGAAACATCACTTGGTCAACATAGTTAATACTAAGCAGAACAATGGTTGATTCTAAGTGACAAGGTTCTACCTAAGCTAATGATGAGCTCAGGAGTAGGCTACCTCAGCACTAGTGGATTTTAAAAACATGGTTCATCCTATTGTGTCTAAGATCTTTGCTAGATTTGAGGAAGGACTAAGAAGTGGGTCTGTGAGCACTGGCCTGCGTATATGTGCTCTTCTTTTGTTTGGTGATGTGATACTTGAGACAATCACTCAGCCACCAGAGTTCACACTAAGGTGAACAACCCATAGTCTCATAGCTGGCCATGCCTTTTTAGTCTTGTGCAATCATGGGTAAACTAGAATTAATCTTATTTGTATGTCAGTGTCTAATTGATCTGGTGCCAATCCAAAGAGATCACCTGGGAACTTTGCTTTGGGCCTAAGGGTTTTAGTTTATTCTAATGTCAACTCTCCTTACTGTGGGTCAAGGCACAATCCTATGTTAGCTTTAGTGTCTTGCTCCTATTGAATGGAGGCTAGCTCACTGCTTTGTGCCTGATGCTGGATAGGAGCTTGGGAGGCATAGGTCTATCAGACAGCATATACTGAAATTGTTATGTTTCCTTTAATTTGGATAGTTTTAATTTTTCTACTCATAATCTGAAGATACCTTGATCACTCCACTAACATAATGCCAGTAAATGTGTCCATAGTATTGACTTGAGAAGATCAGAAGTGGGAGTCAATTTCTCACTGTGCTTGGATCAGAACTGAGGTTTGTGTCTAAGGTCACACTTATTTCTTCTTTCTGTATAGAGAATGTCTGTGCTCTCTTGCTTGGAGTTTGGACAAGAATTACACTGGACACACTCCTTCATACCTTCTTATGTTCTTTCCTTTCTGTTATACTTAAAATGGCAGAGTGGTCTCTCACTTTAATTTTATTTAATTTACAGTCAATTCCTGGCTATCTATATATCAATTTATAAATTAAATGAAAATTAAGAATAAATAATAATAACAAGAGATGTTATTTAAAAACATATGAGAATTTATCAGACATCTTCAGTTTAGTAGGAGATTTTTAAGTTCTGTATATACTGAATAGTAACATAGAAAATTACACTATTAAGTTAGGAAAGCGTTGGCAAAAATTTTGGTATATGAAATAATGCCAGATATTATAATGAAATTAAAAGCAAGTTATCAAGAATGTGGGGTGGTGACTTATTAACACTCGGAATTCAAGAAAGAATTCTCTGAAGAACTAATAGGAACATTTCCACTCAGACACAACCACGGTCCTTTAAGATTATTTACTATGTATAAATAAATAAATAAATAAATAAATAAATAAATATTTGAAGTCTCCATGAGTAAATATTAATGTGCTTTAAGATATGTTGGACATGCTATTTCTAGTGGCCATTGTACCACTTTAGCTATAAGCTCTACTAATGGCTGCTATTGTGTCTTATTTAAAGAATTATTTTAAAGAAACACATGAGTACACAGAGACTGTATATAGTCATCAAGGTAGATCTGTCTCTATTATATGCTTCACATGAATCACTGAAATGTTTTATACCTCTGCAGTTACAAAGACTTACATTTTTAACATCAGGTTATACTTCCCTTTGATTGAACAGAGTTAATTTGGTGGCCTTGTGGAATGTTGGGTAAGCAATCATATCCCTTCTGCTGTAAGCAATCTTCATTGATTTTAGTCCTTTTAATATTCAGTGTTCAACACACCAGCAACTCTTTGCTGGTTCTGTGGGGTTTAAGTCCTCATTAATCACTCTTTTGGCACTGATACATGATACCTAACAAAAACTGACTTAAAGAAAGAAAGGCAAATGCAGGTTTGTAATTTCAGAAATTTCAATCTTACATTACTTTGGGTCTTTTGGGAATGTACATTGTGGCAGTGCCTCTTAGATGAACCTGTTACTTTCTTAGCCACTGAGGGTGTGTGTATGTATGTGTGTGTGTTTGTGTGAGTGTGTGTGTGTGCAAGAGAGAGATAGAGAGAAAGAGATACCTGTTACAGAGAGAGACTGTGGAGAGATACATGTTTGTGTGTGTGTACAAGGTGTGTGCTTGTGTGTGTGTGTGTTATATACATAACATACCAAGAAGAAAGTCAACATCAAATACTAACTTTAAGAGTGGGTCTCTTCAAGTAAAAGGATTCAATATAAATTTTTATTTTTCTATTTTACATTAGGGTATTTCCTATATTTTCAAAACAACAAATATATTTGTATATAAGGGATGAAAAGATGAAAAGTTAAAAAAATAATTATTAAAGATAATATCTATGGGAAAGAAAAACCTTAAGATTTTTTTTAAAAAGTGGAATAAAAACAATAACAACAAAAACTTAAACAAAACAAACAAATTCAAACGATTTTGTCAGGAGCCAGCCCTGGTCAGATATAAAAGTCTCCTTTAGAAGAGGCTTGGCGACCTCCATGCTAAATCACCAATTTAGTCAAGCACCCCATCCCTTAGGTTAGTCTTCGAGATAAACCACTGGAAAGTTCTGGACACCTGCTCAGGCCTGAGGGCATTTAACACCATTCCTCCCCTTCCCTTACTTCCTCTTTCTTTACTTCCTCCTTTCTCTTTAAAAACACCTTGCTTATAATAAATAAATTAGGCCTTGAAAGGACACTGCTTGGTCTCGCTCTTTCTTTCTTGCCCATTTATTTTCAGGCTTAGTTCCCCTCGCACCCACGAATTACCAGAACCCTGCAGACCAGGGCAATTTTTCACTGTTATCCATGAGGGACTCAATTTGGAGATGGATAGTCAGTTTCTCTTATCCCCAAGGCTTTAAGATGAACTGGAGTTCTGAAGTGTAGAACATGAGTTGGTGCTTTACTCAGACATCTTTGTTCTGTTTTCTAGGATGGAACACTCTTATTGAACGTGTTTGGCCCTTCACAACCTTCTCAGGATCTCTACCCTTTGGTTCATTTGCACAGTCAGCTGAGCAAATTCTGTCCATTAATTTTAGTTTTCAGTTCTTCAAAGCTTGAAACCATTGGCTTTCAATATATCCAAGGACCATTTGTCAGGGAGCTTCTCAGTATTCACAAAAGGTTCAGTGTCTTGATTCTGAAAATTCCAAAGAGCTGGTCATGGAAGACACACATTTTTCAACACTTCCCCAGAGGTACACCCATATCAATGTATGTGAATAAACAGAGGCTCATGCTTAGACACGTTTTTGAACTCTGGAAGAAAAAGGTGGGTCTGGGAGGAGAGAAAGAATGAAAGTTATTAGAGTGAGAAGATACTCTCATTAAATAAAACTGAAACAAAACATGAGAATGTCTAGCGGAAAGCTTTACTTCTGAAGTCAGACTTGGAATGCAGAACCCTAGAGAACTTCAAAAAGCAAACAGAAGAAAGCACAATCAAATTTTCTTAGTCCCATCTTCTCTCTTAAAAATAAAAATGTATAAATCTTTCCATCATAAAGAGTAAAGCCCTATTTTCTCAAAATTAAAGGAATCTCTTTAGAGTTTTGTGAATGGTGACTTCCTCAATATTGAACACTTCCTATAAAGATTTCCAAAAAAAAATTTGGAAGTAAAAATTAAAGAAAGACACAATTCAAAAATGTTAAACACAAAATACTAGAAGACATGCATCTGTAAACTCTGTTTTTCTTTTGAAACTGAAACTTCATTACCTGGAATTGCAGTACTTCTATTACTCGTCCTAATTCTATGAATAATTAAGGTTTTGTCAGAGGAGCTATAAAAATCCACTTTGTGAGTTTAAAAGACACTTTGCCCTTCAAAACAACTGTCATTTCAAAATGAGTATTGGGAAGCCAAGGAGAGGCACTTTGTATAGAGCAGCACTCTTCTAGTAAATAGTACAGACCTTAATCATGGCTGTTCTTTCACTGTTCTCCAAAGGAAGAAAGGTCGTCTTGTATTCTCAGTTATGGGAAAGCTGCAGGAGAGTAAGAGTGTGCAGAGTCATCTCTGAACTTCAGGAGCCATTTGTAACATTATTTGGTTTTAATCATAATGCATAACATGGGATCTACTCTCTCAACAATATTTTCATTGTACAAAAATATGTAACATTGAACTCACAAAACAAGACAGTACTGAAGGGTTCCTGTTGAAATGGAGAAGTGTGCCAGACACACTGTGGCCTAAAGGCTGAAGATGGATGCCCCAACATTACAGAGGAACTTTGGGTGACTGTCCAGGTAGCAAGATATCCTGTCAATTCTAGAGTTTATATATTATTCTTCTGTAGTCTTTGACAGAGTTGAAAACAGATAGTTATGGTTACGGTTTTCTTCAGTTATTATAAAAGATAAGTTACCCTTCTTTTTATTTAGACAGAAAAGAGGAGATGATTCGGAATGTACTGTATATTTGTATCTTATTGATTGTTAAATAAAATACTGTTTGGCCAATGAGACAGCAAGTTAGATGGGACTAGGAGTCAAAGATGAATCTGGGAAATGTAGTAGAGAAGTGGTGAACCAGGCAGGAAGTGAAATAGCTAGGAGACTCATATTTAAGTGAAGGAGAAACAGTAAAGGTCCCTTTTTCCCTTTTGCCTCCTCCAGCAGCAGGATGTGAGCCACTGGCAAGGAGGGATGCAAATAAGGTGTCCAATAAGATAAATCTTATAACACATATAGACTTATGATAATTAAGACTGAGCTAGCAGATGAGAAGTCCTAGTCATTGGTCAAGCAGCTTTGAATCTAATACAAGTCTCTCTGTGTATTCATTTGGGCCCTAACTCAGGCGGGCGGCTTGTGTAAAGCTCCTACATGGTAATGGGGCTCAGGTGGATTTTGGCGCAAAGATTTATTGTAACAAACAAAGATAAAAATAAATGAGAAACAGGAACAACAAAGTACCCACAGATGTACTTCTCTATACAAAAACAATTATCTAACTTTTTTATCAATAAAAAATCAGGAGTCAGATATCAGGATAAGAAACTGAATGATCATAAAAATGGAGAAGTTGCCAGTGACCTGCTCTCTCTTCTGCTCCTCAATCCAAAGGGCTAGAGATCTTCACTCAGCTCTGCCTTACAGGTTCCTGTTTCCTATCTGTCCTCAATCCAAGACCTCCATGGTTAATTTTGGTCAACTAGTGGAAAGTTTCTCCCTCTAAGTTAAAGCAATCTTTATTGTCAGAACACAATCAAAATATTACACAACATTTCCCCCTTTTGTCTAAATAAAGGGGAAGGTAATAACTGACATAGTAAAATTATATGCAGTCACTACATACAATTATATATAGGAAATAATTACATTAACAATGTCTAGTCCATTTGCTTCGGGAAATTAAAAGAAAATACTCCATCATCTATCCTACCTTGGTGAGTCCAAAGTTTTATACCTAATTTACTTTCTGTACTAACTTATATTACCTACCTAAGACTATCTTTTAATGTCCCTCAACCTTGTCGAATTTACACCCCTTTTGTGAGTTTATTTTCTGAATTGTCTAACAAGGAAAACTATAAGTATATAGTCTTCAATTACATCACAGAGCTGAGAAGGATGTAATATTACCTGAGTAAAGAAGTACAGAGCAAACAAATTCCAAAACTAAGAAATGACAGAAACAGCTGGCTGATAGCCACCTAAGGCTCCTGTGTAATGTTGGGGTACCCATCGTTTGCCTACACACCTAGAATATCTGACAGACTGTCTTTTAAGAAGCAGGAATTTTGAAAGACTGTCCCAACTTGTCTTGGCAAATTTTTTCAGTCCCTTTCTTTTGTGCCCTGTTTGTTCAATGTGGATACCATATTGTCAGCAATTGCAGCAAGGGCAGTTTCTTGCCCAATGGCTAACTTTTGCCACAAAGAAATAAACTCCATATGGAGTTTACCCAATGCTCATCATCTCCTCTGAAGTATATTAGTGCTGCCAGGAGCATACATGTCTCATTGTCATAAAAAACACTTATGCTATCAAAATACGTAGATTTCTGAAGTGTTTGAAGACCATCTGTCTATCTAAAATATATATCTGTTGACCTTGACAACATACCTAACAAGAATACAAGTTTGATTGTAACAGGTAACTGACTACTAACCTGTATTTCTGTATTATCCTATGTAGTTTGTGATGATGAGTTTCCAGGACTAGAAATTTCCATTACATTGTTAAATGAGCTGCATAGGTACAATGTCTTAAACAAGAGGAGAAACATATACAGTATCTCCCAATAAAAATAACATAAATTTTGTGCCATTATACAAAAATACCTTAAACAAGAGTAGAAACATAAAACAGTATAACAAAAATAACCTCAAATTTGTATCACTTTAAAAAATTCATATCAATGCAAAATATTTAAGACTAGAAGTTGCTTTTTTGTTTTAAAAATGGATGCAATAATCTGTTTTATTCTATCATTTCTGTATCCCCCTTTTTTTCAAAATGAGATCCCTGAATCTAATCTCCTTTGTTAAGCTTTTTTTCTGACCATTAACAATAACAACTTGTAAACAACCTCTGTAAACAATTGCAAATATCCATAGCCCATTAAATGATCAAAACCATCTAGCCCAACTCTTAGAAATGTGGACATCATGTTGTGTAGATTGCTTCCTGTTGTCTGTGGTTGATGGCATCTCTGGGGGAACCCTAAGAAAATTGAAATAATGGTCCAATCCTAGGAGAGTTAGTTGTTTCATTTATTGCTGGTCTTGGTGTAATGGTAATGTGTAGGCTTGTTTGAAGTCCTGTCAGGTGTAGTCATGAGTCTGGACTATCCTAGCTAGACACCTTGAAATTGTCCTGAACAGTTTTGTAGTCCAGTGCTGATCATTGGGTAGTGTTTGTCACCTTGGTGGCATTACCACAACTAAGGTGGAATCCAAAAGGGCCCTGTCACCCTTTTGGAGACCTCAAAGGGAGCTGTTAGAAATGGTCATGGTTTACTGCAGAAAACTTAAACATTTTAAATGTCATATGCAGCATATCTCAGATTGGCTAAAGGACCACTGTTTGTTAAGTACATTCAGAGTACAAAAAATTAATTTCTAGTTATCTGACAGAATCTCAACCCCAAAATTGCATAAAGGAAAACTAGGAACTAGTACTATGTATGATCATTAATATCACAACAGAAATCTATATATTAATTTATAATTAATTTTATATTAATTTTATAAATTTAAGATAACTTTTATACATTAAGAAGAGTCTCAAAGTGCCAAAATAAAAACCAAAGAATTATGAGATCAATAGCAATAAAATAGTCCTTTAATTTTGGTTTTTCTTCTATCCCATGTCAGCTGGCTCTTCTAACATGTGATAGATAGATTTTCCTTGGGTTTAGACAAGGGTCAGAGCCAGACTCTAACTGCAAAGCAGATTCTAATTTTTGATTGACCAGGGACTAAAAACAGACCACTTGTCTTATATGTCTGTAGAGAACAGCAGAAAAAAAAAACATTGGGAAGATTTATGAAATTTTATCCTGTTAGAAACTATAACACAACATTCATAAGCTATTTTTGTTTGTGCATCTCTGTCTATACAAGTCTACTTTTAAGTCAGTCCATTTAAATATTTTTCTCTTGAGAATTTTTCTATAGGAATGATTTTCTAAAATATATTTTAATTTATTCTTTGAGAATTTAATACATATTTATTCCCTACTTCCCTGTCCAACTCCTCCCTCTACAATATCTCCCTCCCAAATTCATCTCCTCTCTTTTTAGCCCACTGAATCCAATTAATACTGCCCTTATGCATAACTTTGTGAGAGCATTGATGGGATCATGGACAACCTACCTAGGATAGGATCCCGGAAAAATTGACTGTCCTTCTCTCAGCAATCATCAGTTAACAATAGCTTCTTGACTATGGGTGGGGCCTCATGAACCATTACCCCATCCTTGTTAGAAGTTTCACTGGCTTGATTTTATGTAGGTCTTATATAGGCAACCATAGCCAAGGTAAGCCCATATGTGTAACCACTTTGCCAATCTTCCATACCTTCTAGCTATTACCATCTTTCTGCTTCTTTGCTCAGTCCTCAGGGTGGAATAGTTCTTTTTCTTTTACATTTTAGGAATTAATCATGTTCCAGAAATTAATCATGTATCACATATGTGCTTCATATTTGTATAGGCTTGTGCTTCTGTGTGCCATTTTTGTTCCATTTTCTGTACAGAACATTTTCATTTGTTACTCCATTTTATTTTTTGCTCTTCTTGACTGTTTTGGAGATGTCAGATCTATGATATCAGTGCAGAATCCCACATCATAAATCTTGCTCTTTCAGTTTCTTTGTAGAAGTTTAGACTATTTTTGTCTTATATTTACTTGCAAATTATTTTAGATTGATTTCCTTTCTCTGTGGCATGAAATAAAATTCTCATTTCACTATGTTGCATGTTGATATCTCATCTCCCTAGTAAGATAAAAAGCACAAATCTCTCTTACCCCCTGTATCCTTCCTGGCTGGAAGTTTCCTTTATGCTTTTTTCTTGCTTCTCACAGGATTCTTACTTTGTCTTTTAAATTGGAGATCTGACTATAATGTATCTCTTGGATTGCTTTAGGTATGCCTTATTTTAAAAGTCTTGCACCTGACTGTCCTTTTCCTTCTTAGAGTTTTAGGAAATCATCAATTACTATTTTTCTAGGAACAGCTTTAATGCTTTGTTTCTTTTAGTCCATGTATTTAAATAAAAGTCTAAACTACCGTTTTTGAAGGATCCAAACATCCCCTATACTTTTTTAATTATTTTGATCTGTTTTCTCTTTATTCCCTGACTGATTTATTGTGAAGTGCCTATGTTTGAGCTCATGTTTTGTTTCCATTGTGTCATGATGTCTTCTATTAAATTCTTAAAGTGAATTTTTGTTCCAGTATTGGGATTATACTTCTACGATTACTACTTGGTATGTCTAGGTATTCCCACATATCATATATTTTTAATATTCTCTGGAACTTCTCATATGATGTTCTCATTTTCCTATGTATTATTTTATTTGTATTGATATATATCCTTAAGAGAATGACTTTTAGTTCATTAGACAAGCCATACAACTGCATTTCTTTAGGGGTGGTTTCCTGATATTTGTCTTGTTACTTCATTTTTAATGTTTCCCCTACAATTCTTCATTTTTCTTCATGCATTGTATTTAAATATTTTCATCAATCAAAAGAGGCACTTTTTCTAGTGCTCATGAACTGTCCATGTATGGAAAAATACCCTCAACACACAGCTTGAAGATATTTTGTGTGTCTTTTCTTACTTTTTTTTCTTCAATAAGGAAAATCAAGTATCTGTTTCTTTCATCTGATCATTGAACATCTGCTCAGGCTGTATTTGTTCAAGGTTGGAGGATGGGTCTGATAGGGGCTGGTATGTATCCATGACATCTATCAGTGAGGTACTGTTTTCCTTTACTCCTACCTTCTAGTCCATGTTAGGCTGCTCAGAGCTTTTGAATTGAGAATACATATGCTAGATCTTTGAGAATATCCAAGGAAGGTGGGAATTAGCTGAAATTTTTTTATCTGCTCACACCATTTCTTTTCCAGACTCTTAGGTTAGGCTAAACCTTCTGAACTAAGAGACTGATAAGTCACTAGTATTCATCAGAGCCAAATCTGATCAGGTGGATTATTGGATGAATGAATCAATCATTGCCTTCTCTTGCTGAGCTGGGGCACTCTCCTAACTCTGTTCAGGTACAGTCACTCATGTAAATGTTCCAAATCTTCTTTCTATTTAAAGGTCAGAAACTTCTTCCTGATTTCTGGTTTGACACAGAGGGAATTTGTCCATAAATAATGGCTGAATTGATATGGAGTAAAGGAGAGCTCAAGCTTTTTGCATTGAAATCTTTCTGGTGCTACTTCTTGCTTGTTGATGCAACTTTCAATGTCAGTAGATTGGAATGAGGATATATCTCCTAGCCTTTAAATTTAAACCCAAGCATAAGGTACTCAGTTTATAAACTCTTAAAGCTGTACTTACTCAGCAATAAAGGACAGAAATGAAAGGGGTGAATCTGTACATGGGGATACTGTTTATTTTTTTATTTTTATTTTCAAGAAGGAAGAGGAGAAGTAAAAGACAAGATGTTCAATAATTTATTTGTAAACTTTTATTTTTATACTCAGAAATTAAGTTCTCAGTGGTGTTTTCTTAGGTTGAACTAAAGGATATTTCTCCTGCATGTAAATAATATGTTAAGGGTGTGAGCATAGAGGAGTCTTTGCAAGAGTATAGCAATAGAGAATTAGAGAAAAGAAACTCGAAGCTGAAAGTTGTAACTTGGAAGTTAAAAATTAGATTACATCCGAAAATAAAATTCCATGTTTTATTATTGCTGATATAGGTAATCAAGTTCCTACAATTCAGTTTCATAAAGCACACTGTGATATCTGTCATGTATATCATAGACACAAAATACAGCAACAATTGTTATACTTATGGCATCCTCAGATGTCAGCTGCTGCATTGTCTATAAATAGGGGCACTGAACAAGAAAAGAGTCATCTTAAAACAGGTTTCTTCTTATAATTCATCCATCATTTACTTGTTTACTTTTTGGGAAGGAAGAAGAACCTGTTTGCTGTTTTGGTCTCTCCTTTAGTTCTTTCTACAGACAAATTTCTTTTTCTTTCCTCTTGTGTGAACTCTGTTTTTGAACTGCAACCTATATGTTTTCATTAACAATGATAGAGCTGAATAATATTTGAAAAGAGTCTTTTCAACTTATCAAGAATATCATCTGTTCTGATAATGTCTTCTTGATATTTGTATAGGGAAGAAGATGAAAGAATTAAATTTTAAAGCAGATATCTGCTCCCCAACCAGAGCATAGATTAGACAAAACATGTTTTTTCCTTTCTCTGGTGGCACTAGGTACTCCCACTTTTTCTTGTGGAACCCCACTTTCTTTGGGAAGTCATTTATATCTGTATCCATTACCCTCTTGTTTATGGTTAGAATGTCTAAATGCTTGGCTCATATTCTGGTGGCATTTAGGCAGCAGTGGGTCTGGACATGTTTTGAAAATTTGTTTTCCGTTTATGGAATAGAGATTCTTTTCTCACAAAATACATTCTGATTTTTGATTCCCTCATTCCCCTGAGCTTTTCCCTATTTCTTCTCCACTCTGGAACCACCCCCTTTCTGTCTTTTATTAGTAAAGAAGAGGCTTGCAGGAGATAACAGTCACACATGACAAAATTTAGTGAGATAAAACAAAAAATAGCACATTGAGCACTACAGAAGGAAAAGAGTCCCAACAGCGATCACAAGAACCAAAGTCCCACTCATAAACACACTCAATCCTGTCTACCCTCCCCCTCCACACCTGATCCTCTTATTTTCTTACCACCAGCCTACAGTCCACTCATAAATTTCAACCCCAATACCTTCCTCTATACCTTACTTCTCTATGTCTATGGATTGTAGGCTGGTTAGCATTGTTTAAAGGCAAATATCCACTTATAAGTGAATATATACCATATTTATATTTCTGGGTCTAGATTATCTCACCCAGGGTGATTTTGTTCTAGTTACATCCATTTGCCTACAAACTTCATGATGTCATTTTAAAAAACCTGAGTAATACTCTATTATGTAAATATACCACAATTTCTTTATCCATTCTTCTATTGAGGGACATCTAGTTTGCTTACATATTCTATCTATTCTCAATAAATACACAATGCACATGATTGAGCAAGTGTCCTTGTCATAGAATGGAGTATCCTTTGGGTATATGCCCAAGAGTGGTATAACTGGATCTTGAGGTAGATCAATTCCAACTTTCTGAGGAAGCACTATATTGACTTCCATTGTGGCTTTACAGTTTTGCACTCCCAGCATCAATGGAAGATTGTTTTCCTTTTCTAAGCACTTACTAGCATGAGATGTCACTGTGTTTTGTATTTAGTTATTCTGATAAGTGTAAGATGGAATCTCAAAATAGTTTTGATTTGCATTTCCCTGATGGCTAGAGATATTGAAGAATTCTTTAAATGATTTTCAGCCACTTGAGTTTCCTCTATGGAGAATTCACTGTTTAGATCTGTATCCCAATTTTTAAAATTTAATTTAATTTAAATTAGAAACAAGCCTTCTTCACATGTCAATTCCAGCTCCCTTTCATTCCCCTCCTCCCCCACCTCCCCCCAATGCCCCCAAATCCCACCCCATCTCCCCTCTGTTTCCCAAGGAGGCTGAGGTCATTTTTAAATTGTTTTATTTTATATCTAGTTTCTTGAGTGGTTTATATTTTAATTTTGAATATTAACCTTGTATTGGATTTGGAGTTGGTTAAAATATTTTCCCATTCTATAGGCTTTCACTTTGTCCAATTTCACTTTGTCCAATGACAATGATAGTGTCATTTTTCAGTTTCATGAAGTCCCACTTATTAATTGTCTGGAGCAGTCCCATGCTGTGTTCCCAGCCATCAGTCTGGGGACCAAGAGTTCTCCGTTGTTCAGATCAGCTGTGGGTTTTGCGAGCCTGGTCTGGACCCCTTTACTCATCAATCCTCCTTCCCTGCAACTGGATTACAGATCAGTTCAGTGTTTAGCTGTGGGTGTCTGCTTTTACTTCCACCAGCTGATGAATGAAGGCTATATGATGGTATATAAGTTAGTATTCAATCTCATTATCAGGGGAGGATATTTAAAGTAGCCTCTCCTCTGTTGCTTAGATCATTAGTTGGTGTCATCTTTGTAGTTCTCCAGACATTTCCCTAGTGTCTTAATTCTCTTTAAACCTATGATGTTTCCCTCTATTGAGGTATCTTTTATCTTGCTCTCTTCTATTCTTCCCCAACTTAACCAAAAATATTAAGAGCAGCAAAGAAAAAATGCCAAGTAACATATAAAGGCAAGCCATACAAGTCTTTCACTTGCTTAGTAAGAGTTACCACCAGGATATTTTTACACATTTAGGCTATTATGAAAGGTATTGTTTTCCTGATTTCATTCTTAGTCAATTAGTCATACCTTTCTTCATAACTTTCTAGCTGTCAGGGTTTGGGATGGTTATAGGTCTAGGTTCTGGTTTCTGTGTTTATCTTTTTTTTTTGTGGGTGTTTGTTTCCTTGACTTCTGTTTTTTCTCTGGTTTTCAGAGAGTGTGATGACTGTGTGTTGCATGTTTTACTGATCTGCTCAGCTGATGTGTTCACAGGGAATGCTTGCTGGTATTGGAGGCTTGATATTGGGATTAATTGAGTGAAAGAAATTTGGAGATCTTTGGGGCTGGGGTCAGAGATGAAAATGTGATCACAGAGGCTTCCCTGCTACAGAGCTGAAGATGAGACTTGGGGATTGGATCTCAGGAGAAGTAGGAGATGTGCACTTCTGCCTTCAGCCTACTTGTTACTCTGACAGGAGTGGAACATTGGTTTGTAGAGGGTGCCTGCTGGGGTTGGAGACTGGGATAAAGTGACCAAGATGGGTGTGGGAGGTTATGAGGGGATGGACATTGCCATACACAGGAGATGCTGGCAGGGAGAAAGAAGGCTGCAGCTCGTGTTTTTTGCAGATTTGAGGACAAAATGGGATATTGGGTTTGGATGGGAGGGGGAGTGGTACAGATCTTCACATAGCTTATGAGTTTCCTTTTCTTGCTTAGCTTGTGATTTCCCAGGGAATTCCTGTTAGTATTGGATCCCAGGATGCTGGGATGAGTTGGGGGAAGAATGTTGGGGGAGATCTTTGTGATCCACTGGGGAAGGGGTCAGAGAGGGGTGGGAAACTGCTAGAGGTTTCCTGCTACAGAGTTCAAGGTGAGACTGAGGGGTGGGGGACATATTGTATCTCAGGAGAATTAGGGAATCTGGACTTTTAAACTGAATGCTAGAACTCAAATAGTGAAGACAGAAAAGGTTCCAGAGACCACTTGAAATTTCAATTTAAATGAGAGGAAAAGTTTAAAAAGGCTGTATTTATTTTCTTTTTAAATACTGGTGTATGATTTTAAATACTGGTGTATGTATTTCAGTATGCATTGAAGAATATTTGTGTTTTTCTCTTCAAGTAAGGAAGTTCCATATTGATGAGGAATGTACTGTGTATGTTCATCTTGTTAATAATTGAATAAAATACTGTCTAGCCAATGAGACAGCAAGTTAGACAGGTCTAGGAGTCAAAGAGGATTCTGGGAAATGTAGGAGAGAAGTGATAATCCAGGCAGGAAGTGACATAGCAAGAAGTCTCATATTTAAGCAAGGAGAAACAGGAAGTGTCCCTCTTCCCCTTCATTTCCTAGAGCAGTGCCATGTGAGCCACCAGCAAGAGAGGGCCACCAGCAGAAGGCATCCTCTATAAGATAAGTCTTATAAAATATATAGACTTATGATAATTTAGAGTGAGCTAACAGATGAGAACCTTAGTCATTGGCCAAGCAACATTTGTACTTAATAGAAGTCTGTGTATTATTTTGTCCATCCACGAGGCTTGCAGAACTCGGGCGGCAGGTGGAGACTGCCCACATTGCGGTAGGGGTTGGCCGGCTTTGGCGGAAAGATTTATCGTAACACTATGTTACTTGGATTAGGTGTTTCTGATTTTCCAGCACAACTACCCTGTGCATTGCAAGGAAAAATTGTAAAAATACTGTTTGACTGAATATGATTTAAGAAACTAGCTCAACATCCTGATTTAAATGTCTGCTATGTGACTAACATGATGTATAATAAACAGGTGGATACCATGAAAAAAGACATGGATTTTTTTTCTCCATTTTATTGGAAATAGATTATTTTCTCACATTATATATCCTGATTATAGTTTCTCCCCCCACTCCTCCCATTTAGATCCACTCCCATTCTCTCATTAGAAAAGTAACATCTTATGGTACAGGTCTTTCACTTTTTTGGTTAGTGTTACCCCAAGTTATTTTATGTTGCTTGTGGATATTGTGAAGGGTGATGTTTCCCTAATTTCTTTCTCATTGCATTTATTATCTGTATATAATAGGGCTACTAATTTTTTTTTAGTTAATTTTATATCCTGCTACTTTGCTGAAGGTGTTTATCAGTTGCAGGAGTTCTCTGGTAGAGTTTTTCGGGTCACTTATGTAGACTATCATATCATCTGAACATAGTGAAAGTTTGACTTCTTCCTTTCCAATTTGTATCCCTTTGATCTCCTTTTCTTGTCTTATTGCTCTAGCTGGAAATTCAAGGATAATATTGAGGAGATATGGAGAGCGTGGAAAGCCTTGCTTTTTCCTGATTTTAGAAGAATTGCTTTGAGTTTCTCTTCATTTAGTTTGATGTTGGCTGTTGGATTGGTGTATATTGCTATTATCATGTTTAGATATGTTCCTGTTATGCCTATTCTCTCCAAGATATTAATCATGAACAGATGTTGGATGTTGTCAGAGGTTTTTCCATCATTGAATGAGACAATCATATAGTTTTTATCTTTCAGTTTTTTTTATATGGTGGATAACATTGATGGATTTTCATATGTTGAACCATCCTTGCATCCCTGGGATGAGGTCTACTTGATCATAGTAGGATGATTTTTCTGATGTGTTCTTGGATTCCATTCTCCAATATTTTGTTGAGTATTTTTGCATTGATGTTCATGAGGGATACTGGTCTGTAGTTCTCTTTTTTAGTTGTATCTTTGTGTGACTTGGGTATCAAAGTGATTGTAGCCTCGTAAAAAGAGTTTGGTAATGTCCCTTCTGCATCTGTTGTGTGGAACAATTTGGGGAGTACTGGTGTTAGCTCTCCTTTAAGTTTCTGGTAGAATTCTGCAGTGAAGCATCTGGGCTTTTTTAGGTTGGGAGGCTTTTGATGACTGCTTCAATTTCATTATTGGTTATAGATTAATTTAAACTGCTTATTTGTTCTTGGTTTAATTTTGGTAAGTGATATCTATCCAGAAAATTGTTCATTTCATTTAGATTTTTGAATTTTGTGGAGTACAGGTTTTCAAAGTATGACCTGATGATTCTTTGGATTTCCTCAATATCTGTTGTTATATCCCCTTTTTGTTTCTGATTTTGATAATTACTATGCTCTATTTCTCTGCCTTTTGGTTAGTTTGATAGCTGTTTGTATATCTTGTTGATCTTCTCAAAGAACCAACTCTTAGTTTCATTGATTCTTTGTAATGTTTTCCTAGGTTCTACTTTATGATTTCCACCCACAGTTTGATTATTTCCTGGTATTTACTCCGCCATGGTGAGTTTGCTTCTTTTTGGTCTAAAGCTTTCAATTGTTTTGTCAATTTTCTAGTGTGACTATTCTCGTTTCTTCATATGGGCACTTAGTGCTATGAACTTTCCTCTTAGAACTTTGTGTCTTTGAAGAAAGAAATTAAAGAAGATAGATCTCCCATGCTCCTGGATAGGTAGAGTCAACATAGGAAAAATTGCAATCTTCCAAAAAGCACTCTAATGATTCACTGCAATCCCCATCAAAATCACAACACAGTTATTCACAGACCTTGAAAGAATAATACTCAACTTTATATGGAAAAAACAAAAAAACCCAGGATAGCCAAAACAACTCTGTACAATAAAGGATCTTCTGGAGGCATCACCATGCCTGACTTCAAGCTCTATTATAGAGCCATAGTTCTGAAAACAGCTTGGCACTGGGACAAAAATATACAGATAGACCAATGGAATAGAATTGAAAACCCTGATATTAACCCACACATATATGAACACTTGATTTTTGACAAAGAAGCTAAATCTATACAATGGAAAAAAGAAAGCATCTTCAATAAATAGTGCTGGTACATCTGGATTCAGACATGCAGACAGTTGCAGATAGATGCATATCTGTCAGCATGCACAAAACTTAAGTCCAAATGGAGCAAAGAACTCAACATAAATCCTGCCACACTGAATCTGATAGAAGAGAAAGTGGGAGATACCCTTGAACAAATTGCTACAGGAGACTGCTTCCTGAACATTACATCAGTAGCACAGACATTGGAATCTACAATTAATAAATGGGACCTCCTGAAACTGAGAAATTTCTGTAAGGCAAAAAAGACACACTCAGGAAGACAAAATTACAGCCCACAGAATGGGAAAAGATCTTCACCAACCCCACATCTGACAGAGGGCTGATTTCCAAAATATACAAGGAACTCAAGAAGCTAGCCACCAAAACACCAAACAATGAAATTAAAAAGTGTGGTGCAAAACTAAATAGAGAATTCTCAAAAAAGGAATCTGAAATGGCTGAAAGACACTTAAGAAAGTGTTCAAAATCATTGGCCATCAGAGAAATGCAACTCAAAACAACTCCGAGATACCATCTAATACAGGCCAGAAAGGCTAAAATTAAAAACACCAATGACAATCTTTGCTGGAGAGGATGTGGAGAAAAAGGAACACTGCTCCATCACTGGTGGGAGTACAAACTTGTAAGACCACTTTGGAAATCAGTATGGCAGTTGCTCAGAAAAATGGGAATCAATCTACCTCAAGATCCAGCAATTCCTCCTTGGGCATATACCCAAAAAATTCACGTACATACAACAAGGACATACATTCAACCATGTTCATAGCAGTATTGATTGTAATAGCCAGAACCTGGAAGCAACCTAGATTCCCCTCAACTGAAGAATAGATAGAGAAATTGTGGTACATTAATACAATTCCACTACTCAGCAGAAAAAATGCAATGGAATCTTGAAATTCACAGGCAAATGTATGGAACTAGAAGAAATCATCCTGAGTGAGGTGACCCAGTCACAAAAGGACAAGCATCGTGTATACTCACTCATATATGAATTTTAGATATAGAGCAAAGGATTACCAGCCTACAATCCTCTTCACCAAAAAACTAGGAAACAAGAAGGTCTCTAAGAGAAAAATGCATGGACCCTGGAGAATGGGAAGGGCTAGGATATTCTGACCAAACTGGGAGGATGAGGGTAGGGGAGAGGGAGCTGGCAGAATGAGAGGAGGAGAAGAGGAGGGGAGAGGAGGAAATGGAGGACCAAATTATTGAGTTGGGGGAAGAATAGAGGAGAGCAGGATGAGAGATACCATAACAGAGGGAGCCATTATAGGTCCAAGGAGAGATCTGGCACTAGGGAGATTTCCAGAGATCTACAAGGATGATATGAACTGACAATCTAGGCAATGGTGGAGAGGATTCCCTAAATGACCTTTCCCTATAATGAGACTGATGACTACTTTATATGCCATCCTAGAGCCCTCATCCAGTGGCTGATGGAAGCAGAGGCAGACACCCACAGATATATGCTTAACTGAACTCTGGAACCCAGTTGCAGAGAGGGAGGAAAGAAGATCAAACGTGTAAGGACCAGGCTGATGAAACCCACAGAAACAGCTGGCCTGAACAAGGGGAGCACATGGACCCCAGACTGCTGTCTGGGTGGCCAGTACAGGACTGATCCAGACCCCTGAACATGGATGTCAATGTGGAGTCCTCCGCATTCTAGGGGCCCCTGATAGTGGATTAGTATTTTTCCCTGTAAGAAGGAACTTTGAGAGCCTATCCCACGTGTAGGGATGCTCTCTTGGCCTGGATACATGGGGGAGGTCCTAGGCCTGGCTCAGGATGATGTGGTGGACTTTGGGGATGTTCCGTTGAGGGCCTTACCCTGCCTGGGGAGTGGAGGGGGGGTGAGGTGGGGGGCAGGTTGGTGTTGTGGGGGAGAGGGAGATTGGATTGACATGTGAAGCAAGCTTGTTACTAATTTGAACTAATACAAAATAAAAAAGAAATGTCTTCTATGTAGTAATAATAAAATGTAACAAAATAAAATATATAAAAATTGTAAACTAAGTAACATATAAAATGTATATTTAGACATGACAAAAAACAAGCAAAGGAGACCAAATGAAGTTTAAAGAATCAGACCTACTTTTTTACATACTCTGAGATAGCATATAAACAGTTAACTGGAAGCCATAATATATGCTCAGAGGACCTGGTGTCAACCCAGTGTCTATGAGTTCATATGAGAATAGATCATGGTGATTTAGAGGGTCCTGTTCTGCTTATATCTGAGCAAAGACTGATCTGAGATTATAACAGAATGTTATTAGGAGTCATTTTATAGCTATGGGTCTTGATTCTTTTTTTTTTCACCAGTAATATTTAGGTTTACCATAGATCCCTGTGCTATCTAGTCTCTGGTTCTTGGTCACTCAAGCAGTATGTATGTATGTATCCCATCTTGTAGATAGGACTTTAAAGATGATTTTACTGAGAATAGTTAAGAAATGTTTATTGGGTGGAAAGATATTCCTAATTCTGACTTTGAAAATGAACTTGTCTGTCTTTCCAACATCTTTCTGTTTGAGAGGAAAGCTAGGAAGAGATTTCATAGACATCATCACTACTTTACACATGATCTTGGAGACAACAGGGCTTTTTGCCCAGTCTCCTGTCATAAGCAATTTATGCAGCTTTCAAGTGATGTGTATGTCTATGTAAAGTGAAAGATAGTACAATTGCTACAAAAGAATCCTGTTTACAAAAACCTAAGGGGAACTGTGAAGTACCAATGCTGAAATTAATGACACAGACTTTTTCTGCAGGGTAGGGCTGGGAAGGGCTGGCCACTAGGTTTGGATGCTTGGTTTGTACAGTTTTTTTTTTTTTATTAAACCTGTGCTCACAACATTATCAATTCTACACACATATATTTTATTGTTACCCACATAACCAGAGCCAAAAAGAAGTCAAGTATCCTAATTGACAGAAAGATGTCTTCTGTGGGATCATTACTAGATGTGTCTTAATATAGCAATGGCTGTGTTTGGTGTTGAAAGGTAGAGCCTGAACCTGGAGCGGGATGGAACCATGATTCACTCAGCATGTCTGTATAGAAAGTTTGCAGATGTCCCACTTGAGTGTGGCTAGTCAAGCACATCTCCACAGGGAAGTATTTTTGAGCAATTCAAAAATATCATACTAACATGGTATTAGACCCAGAGAAGATATGAACTTGTGACAAGCTATGTCCTTCGTATTTTAACAACTGCCCAATTTTACCTCTGCTTCTGCAGTCCAATTCTCTCTGATTAGCAGTTTCAGTGGCAAATGAAATAAAAATCCATGGTATTAACCTGTCATATTAAGAAACTCTTTTTCGCTCTGGCGCATACATTTGGCACAGCTGTGAATTTTGCATTTAAATATCCCTCACCAGTGGGCTGTTCAAACCTATTGCTTTTCTATGGGAAATTAAACAGGGAGCTGCTTAATGCTCCTTGTTAGTTTTTTAATAAAAATGAAAGTGAGAAGCTAGCAATACTAGGAGCAAATGTCTATAAGACCCCATGGCTGTGCTAAAAGCAGAGAAGAGGAACCAAAATGCATATGAGTTTAAACTACTCCTGCAATGGTGGCTATGTAATCCTCACTTCACTGTGGTCCTAC
Organism: Cricetulus griseus; assembly: GCF_003668045.3. Classification (NCBI taxonomy): domain Eukaryota; kingdom Metazoa; phylum Chordata; class Mammalia; order Rodentia; family Cricetidae; genus Cricetulus; species Cricetulus griseus. The sequence goes on from NC_048599.1 coordinate 130,860,824, forward strand.
AAAATTGCCTCTCAAATGTTGTTTAGAGGTTATGTTAAATTGGGAGAGTCTTCTCCTGGGATCATTAGGCAGCTCTCACTTTCATTTCCTAATAAAATATTGAAAGTTGCCATTTAGGGGCAGGGCTGCTGCTATTGAATTTCTGTGATTTCTTTGAATTAAGGAGTCCAGACAAGACTGTCATAAAAGTAAGGGGAATGGAGAAAAAGTTAGATGAAGGAAAAAGTTGAGACTTTTCAAATGAAGGAAGAGAAAACCAGGAGAGGCTGAGATAGTGATAAACACTGGAAGAAGGTGTGTTTGTATGTGTGTGTGTGTGTGTGTGTGTGTGTGTGTGTGCACATGTGCATGTGCGTGTGTGTGTGTGTGTGTGTGTGTGTGTGTGTGTGTGTGTGTGTGAGAGAGAGAGAGAGAGAGAGAGAGAGAGAGAGAGAGAGAGAGAGAGAGAGAGAAGAATTGAATATTTAAAAATAATCTTAAGCTTTCAGTGGTGTAGGTATGGCCCTCACCATTCCCATTCCTAGGGCAAAAATCAATCTTGACAAATGAATTTCAAATAGATATAATCTTGCCATCCTTATTTCAAACGTGGAAAATGTCTAGTGGACAATTATAAAAATTAATAAGTAAATACAAAAAGATTTTTATTGGATGAAGGGTTCAAATAACAAAAACTTTGTTCCTTTTCCCCCACATTGGTTATTTTTATCCCATCATTCATTTTATCAAGTATATTAAGAAGACAAAGCTAATGTTTTGAGGATAGTCATACTTCACAGACATAGCATTCAACTTTTTATAAGGGCCACAGAGACTATTTTACAATTTCTTTATTTTATTTTATTAGTTCTAGTTAGGGAACAAGCTTATTTCAAGTCCCTTCTCCCTCTCCCTCTCCTCACCCCCAACCCCCCCCACCCCCAGCCCACCCCCACCCCATCCACCCACCACTCCCCAGGCAGGGTAGGGCCATCAAAGGTGGCTCTGCAAAGTCCACCAAGTCTCCCTATGCTGGTCCTGGGCCCTTCCCCATGTGTCCAGGGCCAGAGTATAAACCCTTCACATGGGATGGGTTCTCAAAGTCCCTTCTTGCACCAGGGAAAAATACTAATCCACCACCAGAGGCTCCCTGGAGTGCAGAGGCCTCCTTATTGACATCCATGTTCAGGGGTCTGGATCAGTCTTGTACTGGCCTCCCTGACAGCATCTGGGGTCGATGTGCTCTCCCTTCTTCAGGTCAACTGTTCCTGTGGGTTTCTCCAACCTGGTACAGACCCCTTCGTTCTTCATTCCTCCCTCTCTTCAACTAAATTCCCGATTTCGGCTCAGTGTATATCTGTGGATGTCTGTCTCTGCTTCCTCCAGCCACTGGGTGAGGGCTCTAGGATGGCATAAAGAGAAGTCATCAATCTCATTTTAGGGGAAGGGTTTTTGGGTTATCCTCTCCACCATTGCCTGGATTGTCAGTTCGTGTCATCCTTGTAGGTCTCTGGAGATCTCCCTGGTTCCAGATCTCTTCTCGGAACTATAATGGCTCCCTCTGATATGGTATCTCTCATCCTGCTCTCTTTCCTCTATTCTTCCCCCAACTCAATGTTTCTGCACCTCCATTTCCTTTCCTCTTCTCCTCTCTCTTGCTCTTATTGTAGCAGCTCCTTCCCCCCTACCCTCATGCCCCCAATTAGTTCAGGAGTTCATGCCACTTCCATTCCTGGGGACCATTTATCCCTTAGAGTCCTTCATGTTTCCTAGTTTCTTTGGTGAAGAGCATTATAGACTAGTAATCCTTTGCTCTATGCGTAAAATTCACATATCAGTGAGTACATACAATGTTTGTCCTTTTGTGCCTGGGTTACCTCACTCAGGATGGTTTCCTCCAGTTCCATTCATTTGCCTGCGAATTTCAAGATTCCATTGCTTTTTTCTGCTGAGTAGTACTCCATTGTATAGATGTACCACATTTTCTCAATCCATTCTTCAGTTGATGGGCATATAGGTTGCTTCCAGGTTCTGGCTATTACAAACAATGCTGATATGAACATGGTTGAACATATGTCCTTGTTGTATGTACATGCCCTATTTGGGTATATACCCAAGAGAGGAATGGCTGGATCTTGAGGTACACTGATTCCCATTTTTCTGAACAACTGCCATACTGATTTCCAGAGTGGTCTTACAAGTTCGCACTTCCACCAGCAATGGAGGAGTGTTCCTTTTTCTCCACATCCTCTCCAGCAAAGATTGTCATTAGTATTTTTTATTTTAGCTATTCTGACAGGCGTGAGGTGGTATCTCAGAGTTGTTTTGAGTTGCATTTCTCTGTTGGCCAATGATTTTGAGCACTTTCTTAAGTGTCTTTCAGCCATTTCAGATTCCTCTGTTGAGAATTCCCTATTTAGTTCTGCACCCCACTTTTTAATTTCATTGTTTGGTGTTTCGGTGGCTAGCTTCTTGAGCTCCTTATATATTTTGGAAATCAGTCCTTCTCTCAGATATGGGATCGGTGAAGATCTTTTTCCATTTGAGGGTGGTCGTTTTGTCCTACTGACTGTTTCCTTTGCCTTGCAGAAGCTTCTCAGTTTCAGGAGGTCCCATTTATTAATTGCAGACCTCAGTGTCTGTGCTACTGGCATAATGTTCAGGAAGTGGTCTCCTGTGCCAATTTGTTCAAGGGTAATTCCCACTTTCTCTTCTAGAAGATTCAGTGTGGCTGGATTTATGCTGAGATCTTTGATCCATTTGCACTTAAGTTTTGTGCATGGTGACAGGTATGGATCTATCTCCAATTTTCTGCATGTCTGAATCCAATTGTACCATCACCATTTGTTGAAGATGCTATCTTTTTTCCATTGTATAGATTTAACACCTTTGTCAAAAATAAGGTATCCATAGCTCAGTTGTAGTTGGTACGGCCTTGTTGAAGAAAGAATGTTACTGTAATGGCAGGCTTTGGGGAATTCTATGCTCAGGATGCCATCCAATATGTCAGTCTGTTTTCTGTTGCCTGCAAAATGTAGGACTCTCTCAGCTACCTCTCCAGTACCATGTCTGCCTGCATATATGTATGCCCCCACTATGATGATAATGGACTGAACCTCTGAAACTGTAGTGAGCCAACTCAATTAAATGTTTTCTTATTGAGACTTTCTGTGGTCAAGGTGCTCTTTACAGCAATAAAATCCATTACTAAGACACATGTAAAGCATTACCAACATGACCACCCATATATGAGATGAGCAAGGATGACACCAAGGAACAGGTCAAGCTGAACTAGAAAAAAACAATGAAGCCTTAATTCTATACAAAAAAAAAAAAACTCAGTAAAACTATAAGCAGGAGAGGTGGTCCTTCCCAGAGAAGAGCACAGCAGAAATTGCTTGGTTAGCACCAAACAGTCAAACCTAAAGACATTCATGAAAGTGACATTATATGGACTCAACAGGTAATGTTTAGAAATACATTTGTGTATACAAATACATATATAATAATTAATGGATAAAGAGATCCTGGATTTGAAGAACAGGCTTACATGGGAGGCTTTGAGGGACAAAAGTGAAGGGAGAAATGCAATTAAATTAAAATCTCAAGAAACCAGGAAATATAAGATTTCACATAACTATAAAGCCATTTACTTTTTTAGAGGACACTGAATGACATACATTCAGATATTCATTCCCATTGGAGAAAAAGTGGCAATGTTGCCCACCTAGATGTCATTTTAATTTCTATCAATTTTAACATTATCATTAATTTCTTATGCATTTATTGCATCATGAGTTGAGTTTTAAAGCATTCACATGTTAATTTTTCATCTCAAACAATATCTTAGTATACAAAGTTCAAAGGACATTACATTTTATAGAATAGTGATCTTGGGATAAGCCTAATTAGAGTTCTTATTGTTACTACTAAATTTCTAATTAGAGCTAAAAATGGAGCTAATGTCCCTGCCTCTGATTCCATCTATATATTTTACAGATCATCATGAGAAGCACATTTTCTTATAGTGAATATTCAAAGAAGGGATGCTGCAGGAAGAAAGCTCATTTGGCAATATGTTCACCAAATTAAAGCTTTCATCATGTGATTTCCTTAAAGAGCAGTATAAAGAGATATTTTCACTATCAGAAATGACATTTATTAGGGTGTGCTTTCACTCAAACATGCCACACAGGACCAAAGTATTGTTTAAATTCATTTGACAGCTGCACTTTGGAATTTAGGTGAGCACACATAACAGTTCAACAAACGCCAAGTAAGGTAATTGTGGCTTTGTTTTGTATCATGCCTTCTACATCAGAAGAAACACTAATGTCACCTGTTCTACACTTTTATGTTGGCAATGTGATGTTTATTTATATGTAAAGATATAAAAGTATCCTAAATTCTATATTATTTTCTAGCCTATCTGCCAAGGAAATGATACCTATGTTACCTATGTTTCAGGATTCAGAATACATATTTGGTAAAAAGAAAGCAAGAGAGGCATGGAGCAGAGTGCATGAATAAGTCATTTGAGTGAAGAATCCATGAATACTTTAATTCTTCATCTGCTTCTTCAGTCGTCTATATCTCTATCTGGCAAATGGTATCAGTCATGGGAAATAATGAAGGGTAGATTTTTTTCAGACAGTGTTTGCAAAGCTTTGGGTTTTAATTTTTTAAACTTTAATGATTCAGCCATTACCTTAAAATGTGAATGCAAAATCACATATTTAAGCAAATCTTTTCATGTTCATCTTGTCTATAAATACAAGGGATAAAAGGATAAAGAGATTTACACTGAAAGATAGATATATCAAGGTCACAGTAGTACACTTTGGAAGTGAAACATTTTAACCTTACTTTTGGATTCCTAATAGAAATAAATGTGTAACAGAAGAATAAAAAAGAGAGTGATGTAATGGTTAGAAGAAATGGAGAACAACATTATCAATGAATGCAGTTCTGAATGGTTCATGTGGACACTATTCTTTGCTTCTTATGAAAAAGGTGAAAAAATTGAAATCAGTCTTGTTGGAATCAGTGTGGAAAATTCTCATAAAGCTAAAAGTAAATCTGCCTAATGATTCAGCTATACTACTATCTGGCATATCTCAGCCTCAGACATTGCACAGCTGTGTTCATTACTGCTTTATTAACAACAGGTAGGAAATGGGTAAAACCTATATGTCATTGAACCAATAAAATGGCAATAAAAATACACACAATAGAATATTATTCAACTCTAAAGAAAAATCAAATCATCTATTTTGCATGCCAATAGATGGAATTAGGAAATATCACATTCAGTGAGGTAACTCAGACACAGAATGAAATATGTTTCATGTCACATGTTCTCTCTCATCTGAGGATTCTACTTCCAAATACTCAGATATAAGTAAATACCCTAAAATAACTACAGAAGCTAGGAAAGTAAAAATGGACATTTGCCAAGAGATGGAGGAACAATAGAGTGAGAAACAGCTAGGTACAAGCAATATGATTGGAAAATGGGTACAAGGTTGGAAGCTTTAACAAATGAGGAGGAGACAAATACAGACAGAGGAAGAAGGGAAAAGGGTAAAATAGCAGGAATAATGTCTGAAAAAGGAATAATCTAGCTAAAATAAGAAGAAAAGCTCTAACAAACATAACAATGTGTATAAATATAAATGAAAGTTTCTTCTCTGGACTCACAATTCTTTCATTCTTCCTCCAAGAGCCAAAGACCACCTAACAAAACCTAAAATACCAGGCTCAAGAGATGTTGATCAGGGTTGCAAAACACTTTCCAGACTATTGCTGTTGCCCTTGCTTACCTACCAGAGCTGGAAGGCAAGTCCTTCTTGCTGAAGACAGCATGTACTTCAGGCATAGTTCCTAAAGGCCTCTGAGCTAGAACTGACACGAATACCTCTTCTCAGAAAATGCATTTTTCATGGTATTGGAAGGTACCATGAAAGTTTCCAAAGAAGGGAATCAACCAACAGTCCTTCCCAGATATGAGACATATGAACCACCACAACAACCAGCACGATGGCATAATTCTAAGGGTGAAGTAGTGACCCGCATATCTTGATAGTAACCAACATACCCATAATTAGACTTAAGACAGTCTCAACTGTAGGAAAATTATGATTAGTTTTGGAAATGTAGCCAATCACACAGGGCTAATGAAATCATGGATCTTGGAGAAGAACCTACAACTATGACTTTACTAGATCAGCAGTATATTCTGAGCTATACTATTATATTCATTCATAAACCCTCAGGTAAGTGCACAACAAAACAAAACAAAACAAAAACTTCTCTTTACAATGTGTCAAGATGATTACAAAAGCCGCAACTAATCAAAATGTGGAATTGTGGATCCCAGTCCCAAAAGCTACATCTGCAAAGCAACTCCTGCATCTACGGCTCAGGAAACATTGAGGGAAAAGGAAAGATTATAAAAGCCATAGGATAGGGCATTTTCTGTGAGACTGTGCCTGATAGGCCTTTCAGAAGCTACACCCTTCAAGTCTTACCAACGTGACTGCCTGAATACGAGACAAGCAAGAACAATAGTATACATGACAAAGTGAATGGCAGAAAGCTGACAAGTATACCATCTTACTGAAAGAACTACAGGTAATTAATGCTGAGAGGGCCAAAAATAGTCTCCTCCAGGAAAGAGTACACCATTGAATTATCCTGTACCATATGGACAACCCTGAAAATATACAGCCAACATTACAGACTGAACAGGTTTTATTTAGGTATATAAATACATATATAAATACATATATTTATATATGTATTTATATAGATATCTCACAAATAATACAATAATACATACATTGTCATATGCAATATATTTAGCAACACACACATAATGTGTGTATATGCATAATATGTGTACATATACATACAAATATAGTTTGCATATATATATACCTATATGCATGTAAAAACTAAAGAAAAGTAAAGCAATGAATTTGAAAAAATTAAGGATGGTTTTAGTTGAAGATTTACAATGAGGAAAGGGAAGAGGAAAATGATGCAATTATATAAGAATCTCAAATATAAAAGAAAAAATTAAACATCAGTCTTGCCAGGAGGCAGAAAATGGGCTATCTGACAAGACTCATTTAGCTGCCAAGGAATTTCAAGAAAGGTGTTAAGGTTATGAAATGATTTTCATCTCCTCTTCTACATCCTGTGGCAATATTTCTGCTTCCATCTATACATGATTTCCAGTGATTCTTCAGAGACTTTCTTGGACTTTCTTCTTATGTTTGTCCTGCTTGTTTCCCTATTGTGTTTTCTTGCTTCTACAAGACTCCAGTATCCCAATGGAGTTTTTTCATTTATTTTTTTATTCATTTTACATGCCAAACACAGTTCCCCCTCCCTCCCCTTTTGCCCCTCTGCCCCAGCTTGCCTCAACTCACCCTATCATCTCCTCAGAAAAGCAACTCCTCCCATGGGAAGTCAGCAAAGCCTGGCACATCATGTTGAGGCAAGACTAAACCCCTCCCCCTGGATCAAGACTGAGCCAGGCATCTGACCATAGGGAATGTGCTTCAAAAAGCAGGCTCATGCACCAGGGATGGATCCTGATCCCACTGCCAGGGGGCCCACAAACAGACCAAGCCACACAACTGTCAGCAACATGCAGAGGGCATAGTTCCACTCCATGCAGATTCCTCTGCTGTCACTGCACAGTCCTTAAGGTCCCCTTGCTCATATAATTGTTTCTCTCTCTTCGATTGTACTCCCAGATCCCAGACCAAGAAAACAGTTCAAGACTTGAAAACATTTTTAACCTCTCCTCTTTGTGTCTATGTTCTCTGTCTTTGCTCTCTGTGTCAACCTACTCACATGTAAAATAGCAAGTGTCCTCTGAGGAACCTCAGCTTAACTTATTTGAGGAGATTTTAGGTTTTACCAGATATGGTGCAGTATGAAGGTTGTTTAACTTATAATCAGAGAAAGTCATGAACTAAGGGCATGTTGCAGATGAAATGTCTTGATGACAAGATGATGACACATCACAATTTTCCTTTCCCCTCACAAACAGTGCAGTGCGTAAGGTGGAAATTTTCAATGTCTCAGAAAGACAGAAACTCAAAGCTCCATGACACAGTGAAATGCTATAATTGGGGATAAAAGAATAAAATTGGTTAAAGAATATCAGGGGATTTGAGAAAAAGATAGTTTGGAAAAATATTTTAAAATGACAAGATTATTGCTTTTGATCTTTTAACCAACTTGCTTGCTGAAAATTAAAAAAGTACAACAATCATGTTTTCCTATAATTCTATTATTACTTTTTCATCACTGTTATCATCATATTGAATTGTTCGAGCAAAAGACCTGTTTCTTCAAAGGGATTTCCAGTGTTCATTAATTAGGTGATTTCATGTTGGTTAGATACTTTTTACTCAAGACAGCATAATCAAGGATGCCTGCTGACTAGTACCTTGGAAACCTGAAGATGCTTCCTCTAATGATTAATTGCCTAGGGAAAGACTGGTCAGCCAGCCATAAACTTCAACTTGCTTTGCAAACACCAACTAAATGAGGCAGATGACAAAATGACCAATTTGTCCTTGTGCATATTCTTCATCCTCAAGAGGACATGTGGATTTCTAAGTTGGAACTGAAGTCTGTCATCATTTGTAAGCCTATCAAAATTATTAGTGATTAGTGTGATGGCTACAAGTCCTGAATAATTCTACCAGACATTCTTTTGTGAATTTACACTGAGAATTTGGAAACTGACAGACTGAGAAAGTTAGAGTAGTATTTGTGTGCGGCTTTAAGCACCATTCCTAAGCAGTTAAGCACAGAAGCATTCTAAAATGATTGAAGATGAAGAGGATAGCACAAACCTCCAAATTAATAGTAGAAATGTGTTGGACATCTGCAATAGGAGGCATCAATGCATGGGTAATGTAGTCACATTTCTGAGAGGACTCAGGAACTCACAGTTCCAGTGGAACACCTCTTTGAGGACCATTTGCCAAATGCCTTCATCTCTGTGTTATGAAGTTCACACACTCTCCACAGGATGTTACAAGAAGCCTAGTACTGCATCTCTTAATTTCTTATTACAGATGCTACAGAGAGACAATGATCCCATGAAAGGAACAACTTTTGCATTTTTCCCATATTACATCTGAGCTAACACTGATGAATTGTTTAGACGGAGATCCTGCATTTAGATAATGTGTGTATATTCAGACACACAAAACTATACAAAGCCTGTAAATAATTTACACTTGAAACAGTTGATTTTTCTGAGCTTTTTCTTAAATCATCTAAAGCTACTAGGCTCACAAATATTTTTTAACTCTAGATTCTTTTGTTCATTTTTTCCAGTATTAGAAAATGTAATTGGCATAGTTGAATCAGAAATATCATTGCAGTTTGCTATAAGTCCTTCAAAACAAAGCTTAAATATAATTAAAAACAGTGATGGAAATGAAGTCTACTGTCAAAACCAAATAAAGAGCAGCCTAGTGCCTTTCAGTGGTAATGATTAGAAAGCTAAGAGATGAAAAATATATGCCTATAGTTCCTCCTTTTAAGTGAGACCATAAATATCATTTACAGAATCTGCCACTAGTGAATTAGTAGGAAATAATCATATCACCTTTATCTTCAGGAAACTTTTTACCTTTCATGATTATTGTGTTTTGTCCAACAAATATGTTAGCATATCTGGAAAAGATCATTATTTTAATATTTCCATTGCATTTTCTGAATTCCAATTTCTCTACCATTTTATGTTGTATATGCCAAGAATGTCCCCTGAAATGTTTTCTCATAGGCTTGAAAGACTATTGTAGAGCCTCTGAGATGGAGTTATTTAATATCAGATAAACAATGAATCTTTTTAAAAAATATTTTTCATGGTTAGAAAGCAGTTATTCATTATGTGAGATTAAACTAACTAGGCATTTTGAGTTTTATTGGCAAATAAGGACAATTCTCAGACAAACTATTCTGTTATCCTTTCCTCAGTTGGCTAATCATTTAAATGATGCATCTTTGGAGATGTAGTTCAGTAGTCAAATGTTTGCTTAGCATATATCAGGCAAAATATGATGGCCAGCATCATAAAAAGAAAGAACAGTAAAAGGAAGGAAGGAAGAGAGGGAGTGAAAGAAGGAAAAAAGAAGGAATTAAGGAAGAAATTTGTTTATAGTTGGTCAAAATAGTACATTTATTTTCTGTCCCTAATATCAAGAAAGGAATGCCTTTCTCTACTTCCTGTGATACAGGCTTTGTATCACCACTTTGTAAGGGTGTTAGTGTAGAGCTGGGAGAGTTAATGTGTCCTGTTCTCTAACCACTGCCATTTATTTTCATCCCCTGAAGTTACAAAACAGATAAAGTTCAATGGAGTCATTATGTGACCGTGGTCACAGAAGAGGCAGTACAAAGTGACAGGCATTGAAGCATTAAAAATATTATAATCAATGAGACTTCTTATCTGGTGATGTGATCCATTTATTTTCAACCATCTTGTGGCCACATATGATGAAACAGTTGGCCAGCTTGGCAGCCAATTCCTAAGGTTTTGTTTACCTCTTGAAACAATTGGTTTTAAAGGGCATTTGTAGTTGCATAGTTCTAAGTTTTAAAATTGTGATAATAATTTGGGCATGATGATGCACAGATGCAATCTCAGCAGTTGGAGAATCTCAAATGCAAGGCCAACTCTGGCTACACAGTGTTCTGGGTTAAACCTTTGAAGGTTTAGTCTCAGCTGGTAATGTTCTTTTGGGAGTTTATGAAAACTTTAGGAGATGAGGTCTAGCTAGAACAAACAGGTGAGTGGGAGTGCACCTTTGAAGCTAAAACCTGGTGCCCTTCTCTCTGCTTTTGTCTGTTATGAAGTGAAATTCCCAGCTACTCAGTCTTACAACCAGGATGTTCTGCTTATATGTAGAGTGCAGTGCCAACACAACCTAGGCTTTCTGAAACAAAAAGCCAAATAAATCTCTATTTCTATCATTAGTTTGTGTCAGGTGTTTTATCACAGAAAGGAGAAACAAAATACAAGATCTTGATTTAAAACTATAAAAAATGTTATAATTTGTCATGCTTTAGATCACCAAACCCATATTCCAAAGATTTTTAAAAGTTTTGTTTAAAAAGTTCATATTTCTTATGTTATTTTTGTGGTCTTTTATCTTAATATTATTGTCCTCTTTTTTTGTAGAATGTTATAAAGCTCAACCTTTCTTGGTTTCAAAATGCGTAATACCTCCTTTACTTGTTGTGAGGATTAAATTAGATAAAGTCAAAAATTTTAGCTTAGTTCTGAATCACAGCAATTTAATAGATTATATGACACTGGTTGACTAAATACCTTCTAATCCTAAACCATTTTGTAGTTTGATATTCGCAGGTTTATGGAGACACTGCTTTTCTATACACACTTAGTTTCTCCCAGCAAATATGTGGGTTTTTTTTTTTTTTTTTACACTTAGTAAATCCCTAACTCTTAGATACCCTGTTTTTCACACCAATTCTGAGTTAGTTTGCTAGAGTTACCATCAGATCCCATGAGTTAAAAAGTTCAAGAAGGTTCAATGTCTGATCCTTCTTTCTTGCTGATCCAATTATAAATTAAGTGTTCATTTGTATATCTCTTCCTACAGAGTAACTCATTCAAGTGACTCAAAAACTGAAAAAAAAATAAAGCTTTGCGGGGTATAAAAAAAAGGATTTTAAACTTACTTGGTTTTATATGAAGTATGCTAAGTCAGGAATAGATGCTTAAAAAGATTCAAAACCAAAGCTTCACCAAAACAAAGGGATTCATAAGTCTGGCTCAGTGAGAAGGTATCGGGGCCATTCTTCTCCTTCCTTGATGTGTTTGTCAAACCATAAACAGCTCTTCATGTCCTGTTCCAAAGAATATATAGAATTCAGTCTTAACTTGCTTCCTCCTAAGATCTCTGAGAAGACTGAGATGCCCGACTTGCTGACTACTGTTACTTTCTGGTGAGCAGGGCTATCCTAAAGCTACTTAAGCATGTCACTCACTCAACAATCTTAGCAAAACATCAGATAATCAAAAGAATATGAGTTATTATAAACACACAAAATTTCAGTCACTTGCAAAACTCCGTGGTTACTTTGGGCTCTGTGCCAAAATGTAAGGATACAGACTAAATAAACGTGAGATTGCAGACTCCCAGAATTCACATGCAGCTATTCACCCAACCATGTAAGAGAATAGTAAAAAAATTGCATGTGAGTTGTACTCTTAAAATTATTCTTATTCATTTCTAAATAATATAGGTTAACTATTAGCTTGCATGTATAATTCAGTAGACTGAATCTAGAAATAGTTTAAATTATACAGGGGGTTGTGTGTCATTAGGAACACTATAGTGTTTTCTATGGTACCTAAGCATTCATGTGGTTTGATATTCACAGGGATTGTGAGACCAATCTTCTGCAGATAGCAAGTGATGTCTCTAAATCATAGCCATACACTGTGAAATATACTACAGATGTATTTGATTCCTTATCTAATACTGAATTTTGCCATTGTCTTTGCATAGAAAAATGAATGATTTAAAATTTCAGTGTTGCCTTGCATTTGACCTAATGGACTTGATTGATTACTTGTATTTATTTTTTGTTGTGTTTTTAAAATTCTTTACCAGTTTGACATCATTTTGAACATACTATTATCAACTTCCTACTGATAGCTTTAACTAATGGGAAATTCAAAAGGGAAGCAGTTAGAACCCTGCTTAAATGTATGCTTTAATGTTGAGGACAGTTAAACAGTTTGAGGAACCTTTCAGAATGTTTGAAAAATTGTCTCCTGTCTATATTGAAAGAATAATATGAAGAAAACAATTTGTTTAGAGTGACAGACTGATTTATTATAAAAAGAAAATTGATAACACAACAGATTGTGCAAATGTACTTGCTTTCTGAATACAATGACAGCATGAAGAATGTAGTTCAGAATGAAGTGTTAGCCTACTCATCATAATTGGTAGTGTTTTCAGTAACATGAGATTTTTATTATCACTATACCTTCAAAATTGTTACTGAATGTAGCATTATGTTTTGTGCTTCATAATTCATAATACAACACTTGTTATGAAAGTGTAGGAAAAACACAAATAATGTTCAAAGGAAGATAAATTTTAAAAATCAACATACTTATAACCTCATTTGCATTTCAAGTGATTAACAAGAGATTTTTAACATCAAAATATAATTACAGCATTTTTTCTTCCCTTCCCCCATCAATCCCTTTCATGTCCTCAAAACCTTTTATGGCCCTCTTACTCCATCTTAAATGCACAGCCTTTTGAAAATTGTTGTTATATATTTAAATGCCTAAAAATATCAATATAACCTGTTGAATCCATTTACACTTGCTTGTTGTTTATAAATGCAGGGTAGGTATATTTGGTATTAGCTTACTAATTAGGGTCTCATTCCTGGCGAACATTAATTCTTCCTCTCTCAGGCATTATTAGCTGCTTCTAGCTCTTTGTTTAGGGGTAAGATTCCATGAGAAATTTCTCTCCCATGTAAGCATATCTATTGGTATTTTTATTATTTCAGGTCTTGTTTAGTAAGCTATATTATTGTGGTATCACCAGTCAAGTTTCTCTGACATTTCCAGGAGAAATAATCTCATAGCAGATTTCTGGATCTTCTGCCACTTACTGTCTTCTGTTGTTTCTTCTATGGTGTTCTCTGAGTCTTAGGTGCAAGAATCGTATTGTAGATGTATCCACTGGATCTGAGCATCCCATGATAAGATATTTGCAGTTTGACCAGGTGTAATTTCCCTTAATGGTCTCAGTCTGTTGTAAAGAGAAATTTCTTTGATGAGGAGTGACAACTAAACTTACCTGTGGGTATAAGGACACATATTTAAAATACAGTTATGGATTATGTTTGTTTAATGAAGTGGTGGTAGTGAGTTTTTCTCTACCATCCATGATCTCACTAGCCATGCATGAGTGTTTGGCTAGGTTTACTATGTCAGGCATGATTTCCTTCCTATTGAAAGAGTGTTTAGTCTAAATTGTTTCCACTAAGACGTGAGTACTATCCTACTTCACTCTTAGGAATATATTACCTTGCTGGTCACTGTTGTTAAGTCACAGGCATCAGAGCAGGATGCATCAGGGTAGTTATACTGGTTACCTTTCTCCTTTGGAAGCTTACATAACACCTTCTGGCAATGCAAAAGCTTGTCCTTAGGTAGGAGTCTTTCAGGTTAGATACAGCTAGAGTATTTGAGTACTATGCCTGAAGTACATGATGTATTTGGTAATAGACCAACTTTCAACCTCTGAAAGGCAGCCAAAGGCAACAGCAATGGTGCATGTTGTTTTATGGTTCTTTTGGACTACTTTTGCCAACAAGTGGATTATAGTTTCCCACTTTTGGTGCTGTATTTACTAATCTATGGCTCTGTGGGGGAACCTCATCAGAGCAAGGGGTGTAAGTTTATTTTCATTATACACATATAACCCACACAGAAATTATATGTAACATATGTAATTTTAGGTAAATATAAAATTGAATAATATGGTTCCTTAAGGCTTTTAAGACATATTTATGTTATTTATCCTTTGTCTTCCCTCTCCATCTATATTGATATTCTTTCAATCCCCACAACTAAACCTTCTTCCCCTTTCTTCCATCCCCCTTTAAATCACTTACATCTTCCCAATCCCTTCTCCAGGGCTTCCCACTTAGCTCTTCTTTTATTTACTTGTGCTGTTTCTGTGGTTACTACAAATCATATACTTATATCTTAGGTTGGAACTAGGAACCTCTGGTGAGAAAGAACACATGGCATTTGTCCTTCTGGATTAACTATACTCAATATAATATTATTTTGATTCATTAATTTCTTTTAGGGCTGGAAATATGGCTCTACAGCTGTGATCACTCTGTTCTTGACCATGACTTGTGCTTGGTTTCTACTGCACACATGATGTCTAAAAAGTGTTTAGGGCTCCAGTTACAGCTCCAGTTACCTCTATTTTTTCTAGCCTGCATGATAGAAAGCACACATATTTTACATATGCATATGTTTAGGCAAAATATTCATGAGCATAAACCTCCTGGATATTTACAACCTTAGAACAATCTGCTATAGAGATTCACACTACAACTTGTTAATGCCTTCTCCTTAGGTTGCTCATAATAAACCTACTGAATCTCCAGGTTGCATAATAGGAATCCTTCATTAGTGTCAGCACAGCCAACCCAATCTCAGCTTTCAGTATGTATATCTGTTGTATCTTCAGTGCCTGCCATTTCTTCATTCCCCTTTAGTTCCCAACAGGTTTGTGCGACAAAGAATGAAAACATGGCAGTGTTCCTGAAATGGTGCCTTATATCCTTGTATTGGTCAGATGAGGTGATTATCCTGAGAGAAGCAAGCAAAAAAAGATAAAAATGCAGATAGAGTTAAGGTTGGAGTGCTACACAAAACCTTGGTGTAAAACATGTGATGAGTAGACTCTAGAGACGGAGTTATATGCTAGTAGTTTGAAGGAGATTTTAAGGAATCTCAAAAGTAAGGTAAACCATTACAGCTTCATCAATTCTTAGGTTATATTCAGGAGACATTCCTTCTTTTCTGGAAAAAAAGACATTAAGTTTAGCTGCTAAGGAAATAAGAGAAAGATTGAGGGACAAATGCATAGCCAAGGGACCAGAACTTATTTCCATAACATATTTCCATTTTTATTTTTGGTTTGTGGAGCCTTGTATATGGCTCCATAGTTACATGCCAAATTCCTCATCTAAGGGCAGGCCCTATCAAATTGGATCCTACAGAAATCTGGGCTCACAGGTCTTAACCCTCAGGTTACTAAGGGGTGTACAACCAATTACTCTGTTCTTTTTAAGCTTACCAACTATGCAACTTTAAGGGCACCAGGAGAATTGATCCTATAAAAATGCTTATTACTAACTGAATTACACCTGGGACTGGAATAATTTTACCTAGAATTTGTGTACCATGTCTTAAAAACTACAGGTACCCCCTTGTGCTGGTCTAGTGGCAGGATAGGTGCTTTCCAAACAATTGGCTTTAAAAAAAATACTAAAATGTCTTGTAAGGGGAGGCTAAATGGTTTGTTCTCACTTCAATTTAAAAAGCTGATCAGATTGTGTGCAGATATACATTCTACAAACCTTCAAGGTGTCGCTTTCTCAGAAGCCCTTAAGGAAGATATCTTCCCAGAGGGAAAAATTGGTACCTGTTACACATGTTGAAAACTGGGACATTTTGCTCATGGGAAGTCTGCATTGCCTCTGAGGGTGGCTTAAGGTTGTAAAAGCCTCCAGCATTTCTTCGCTTGTGCCCTCTCTGCCTTCTGTTTATGGGTGAGGATTGAACTCTCAGCTGTTCGAGGGCCATGTCTGCCTGTCTACAGTGCTTCCTGCAGTGATGGTGATAGACTCCTGTCATTCTGAAACTGTAAGCCCCAAATAAACTCTTCCTTCTATAAATGGCTGTACAAATGTTAACAAAGCCAGTCTGGGATGTCAGTGAGCAATCCACTGGGCTAATTAATGCTATTCATAAATGAATATTCATGGACAACCTCTCATGTACAGCTTCTATGTACATGTCCAGTGGAACTTTATTCTGGCCCATCGAATACTACTAAGTACTGTTTTCCTGTAGGGACCCATAAACCAATAGTGCAGACCACTAACCTTCAGTCACGAAAGTGCACCATTTATCAGTTCTATAGGGCAACCTCAGGCAGTGTGGGATTGGACATCACTTTATTACACATATTAACCATAACTATAGGACCCATGCCATCACAAACATAATTAACCTTTCCAGTCAAGCACATTACTTAGTTTAGGAAGAAGCAACCAGACTTTACAAGGACTACAGATTTACCCTGGGGTACATGAGAAATTAAGATTTTCACTCAGTTGCCCCAAAGTTGATTTTACATTACACCTAAATTAAAAAAAAAAACAGCTCAACTAATGGCACTCCCAAGAGTTAAAGAAGGGGAGGTGTGCATAACTCTATCCTCTAGATTTTGGGTATTCAAATCATACTTACTAGGTACAAAGAACAATAGCGAATCACTCAGGCATGAAGCTGTGCTTAAGTGGGCAGAGGTTTTCTTGGGCTTCTTTACACTGTGACTGATATGTCCACAATTGCAGAACAGTACTGGGCCCAGCATCAGCTGTTGGCATCCTACAGGGAGCTGATAAGATCTGGGAATCATCACAAAGTTCTATCATGATTAGCTGGTGGGATGCTGAGGTCATTAAAGTGTTCTTAAGTCATATGTCATGCCCAATATGCCCATAAGTTTATGACACTGAGATGTCCTGAACCCACTGGGACTCCTTTTATACAGTCCAAACCACACTGTCCCTAATCAGATATCATTCTGTGAATTTAACCCTTATTGTGTAACTACTTTCGTAAATCCTCAAGATAATTAATTATAAAAGGCTGGGATTGGGATATCTTATGATATATTTGCTAACATCCATGATTGATTTTGCAAGGTACTTCTTGACAGAATTACTTTCAGAGAAACTTGGCTATCAGAGAAACTTTTCTGAATAGATCAGTGGTGGCTGATGAGAGAAAATTAACTATTTTCACTGTTTTAGTGGAAAAACAATTTTAGGCCAGACACAAAGAATGGCCCAATAGTCCTTGGAACAAACACACTATATTCATCGCAAACAAAATAGGTAAATGGAAACTGTTACAGCACTTAAGAGCTACAAATAAAGTCATGATTGCAATGGGTCCCTCCAGCTAGAACAGCCTTTGGCCACTACTATGCCATTACATTTTCATTTAATTATAGTTGATGTAAAGGACTATTGTGTTTTTTTTCCTTCTTCAGCATTGTGCTAATGAGCACAACTCTTTGCATTTTGAATGATTTTAGAAGATTTTACCTTTTGTCCCACCAATGTTCACAGTGAAAATCTTGGGAATGGTTTACATTGGTCAAACCTTGGACTAATGTTTACACCACCTTTTCTTTTCTCTTTTTTTTTTTTTTTGGTTTTTCGAGACAGGGTTTCTCTGTGTAGCTTTGGAGCCTATCTTGGCACTTGCTCTGGAGACCACACTGGCCTCGAACTCACAGATCCGCCTGCCTCTGCCTCCCGAGTGCTGGGATTAAAGACATGAGCCACCAATGCCCAGCTATACCACCTTTTCTATAGGATCCAAGAACTTATATATCAAGGCCAGAGTCTTTGCTATGTTAGCTATATTCAATCACATTCAGATCTCAGGATTCCTATTCTGCTTACAGGCTATGTGCAGTTTTTTTTTAAATAAAAGCCCATGGTAGTCATGATCTATATTATCAAATTATTTCTCTTTATGCAAGGAATCTTCCATTTTTGGAGATCAAGTTAGACAAATAACTAAGCAATATACCCAATGCATTCCTTTGCATCCTGTCATGCATGAGAGAGTTAATTAACCCTAGAGGGCTACATCCTAATGCTCTTTGTTAGATGAATGTTACTCCTGTCTCCTCCTTTGGGATAATATAATTTGTGCATGTTTCTGTTGATATCTGTTACCATTTTTTATACCTCTGTTCACACAGAGGAGGCTACAAAACCTATAATTTCTCACTGTCTTGCTGAATTTGCCATTACAGAACATTCACAGCATCCCAAGATGGACATTGTTCCTGTTTAAACCTCTTCCTCATGTATAACTTTTGTGCCTAACAAAAAATAGATCATGACATGTGTATTCCTTACAACCCACAGGGATAGGCTATGGTAGAAATATCCTACAGGTGGCTCCAAGAGCAATTACAATTACAGAAAAGGAAAACTCCTTACTTTTACATGTTCTCTAAACAAGGTCTTATCTGAATTAATTTTTAAAACTAGTACAGAAAGTGACCTAACTGGAGAAGAATGCTTTTGCCAAAGGACTGGGGAGTAAAACCTAATATACCGTGGAAAGAACGGGCACCTACAGCTAAACACTGAGCCATAATCCTGGAATCCATTTGCAGAGGGAGGAGCAATGAGCAAAGGAGCCAAGAATGTGTTGGAGAAACCTGCAGAAACAGTTGACCCGAGGCAGTGAGAGCACGGAGACCCTAATTGTAAAGCTAGGGAACCAGCATTGCACCTATCCAAGATCTTTGAATGTGGGTGCTAGTTAAGAGGCCAAGGCAGTCTATGGGACCTCCAACAGTGGAGCCAATGCTTATCCCTAGAGCACAAATGGACAATGGGAGCCCATTCCCTATAGAACCTATTCCCTATTGCAGTCCAGATACAGGAAGGTGGGTCTGGGCCCTCTCCCAAATGATGTGACAGATTTGAGGTTCCCCTGTGGAGGACCTCACTATCCCTGGGGAGGGGATGGCAGTGGGCTGGGGGTTGGTAGGGAGCATGGGAGGATGGGAAGGTGAGGTAACAGGGGATGGATATGTAAGAAGATTGCTTCTAAAAAATTAAAAAGTAATAAAAATTGAAATTTAAAAAAAGAAGGTTGTCACAATAGGAAATGTTTTGGCCTTGCCCTTGCTAATGTGGAGGCTGGGGGATGAAGTTGTAGAATAAGCACTTTGAGTGCCATCAAGGCATGTAAACAAATATCTATGGTTCTGGTGAAAAGCCTGCTGCCAGGCTGGACAGAAGAGCTGGACTGGACAGAGAAACTACAAGGACAGCATTTGAATTCCACTGAGTAGTCTTAGAGTAGGCAGCTTCCTACAAAAACTACCATGTTAGGGGTTCCACCATCATGAGGTCAAATAAGAAGGTTTATTTCAGTGATGGAGGTTGAAGCACATGGCTTGAGGTTGGGAAATAACCCAGTGGCTTTCTTTCTCCCTTTCATTCTTTCTTTCTTTCTTTCTTTCTTTCTTTCTTTCTTTCTTTCTTTCTTTCTTTCTTTCTTCCTTTCTCCCTTCCTTCCTTCCTTCATTTCTTTTTCCTCCTTCCTTCTTTCTTATTTATTCATTCATTTACTTTACATCCTGACTGCAGTTTCTCCTCTGTTCTCTCCCCATCTTTTCCCACCCATTTATATTATCTTCCCTCTACATTTATATGAAACAAAGGGCAGTGATGGGTGAGGTCCTTCTATGTATATGTTTGTCTTATTGGTTGATAAATAAAGCACTGTTGGCCAAAAAGGATGCAAATTAGGTGGGACTAGGAGAGAAGGAGGATTCTAGGAAATGTAGGAAAGGGAGAGTCACCATGTGATCCCAGGAAGAGAGGATACATAAGGCCGGAGTCCTTGGTAAGATAAGTCCTTTAAAAATATATATAGATTAGTAGTTATGGTTGATAATTAAGACTGAGCTAGCAAATAATAAATCCTAGTCATTGGACAGCAGCATTGTAAATAATATAAGACTCTGTGTGTTATCTGGGGTCCCAAAAGCACAGCAGAACACAGGCAACTGGCAGAAAGAGTTACCATTACAGGGCAGGCCTCCCATGGATGGTGAGAAAATATGGTGTATCAAGTTATAGTAAGATTAAGCACCTTGCCTTGTATTGAGGCTGGGCAAGGGAACCTAGTATGAGGATTGGGGTCCCACAGGTCAGTAAAGGAGTCAAAGACAGACCCTATTCCCATCATTAGGAGTTCTACAAGGACACCAAGCTACACTATTGTCACATATATGTAAAGGGACTATCTGTCCTATACAGGCTCCCTGGTTGTCAGTCCAGTCTCTGTGAGCCTCTATGAGCCAAAGTGCATTGATTCTGTGGGTTTTCTTGGAATATACTTGACCCCTCTGGCTCCCACAATCCTTCCTCCTGCTTTTCAGCAGGATTCCCTGAACTCAGCCTAATGTTTGACTGTGGATCTCTTCATCTCTTTCCACCAGTTGTTGGATGAAGTTTCTCTTAGGGCCGTTTGGCTAGGCACTAATCTAAGAGTATAGCAGAACGTCGTTAGACACAATTTTATTAACTTTGTCTTTCTCTATTAGTGTTTAGTTCTATACTAAGTCTCTGGGCCATGTAGCCTCTGGATCTTGGCACTCTAGGTAGTATCAGGTATGGGCTCACTCTTGTGTCATGGGTTTCAGGCTGGACAATTCATTGGTTGGATACTCCCACAATGCCTGCACTACCCTTACTCCAACATTTCATATAGGTATGGCAGACTGCAGGTTGAAGGTTATGTGGCTGGGGTGGTGTCCCAATCTATCCACCGGATGTCTTGTCTAGTCACAGGGGATGACCAGTTAAGGAGACATATCTGCAATTGCTAGGAGTCCTAGTTGTAGTCCTTTTTGCAGATTTCTGGGAGTTTCCATTGCACCAGATTTCCACATGACCCCAAAATGTCTCCCTTTTCCATTGAGCTTTCTCAGTTCTCTCCCCTCAGAATACCCCCACATGATCCTTTCTAATATGTCTGGTTATATCATGTAGGTAAGAATGGCTAGTAGTAGAGCCTACTGGATATATTACTGAGGCCACTATTTTTTTGTCAATGGCTTGATTACATTTTTTAATAGATGTTTTTGGTAATGACTCTCTTCATTTTGGACTTACCAGACTTACAGCTCTACTACTAGAGTCATGGTATCCTCAATTCAAATATTCAGGGGTGGGCTATATTGCAATGATTTAGAATTTAAGATGTCACACAGATTCCCAATATTTTGTGAGACAGCAATTCCTTGTAATGATAGCAGATAAAATTGTAGTTTCTTCAATGTCTGTCCTTTATTTGTTTTCATGTCACCCCAGTCAGGTTTCCATGAACAACTCATGCAGGATTTGACAAAAGTTGTCTTAGCTTTAAGAAGAAAAGTTGGCCCATTTTCAGTAGATAAATTGCCAAAGAATTTATCTAGAATTACTAAAACTAGTAAAATGAAAGAAATTGGTAATTATGCCATAATCAACTTTTAATTTAAGTAGAATTCTACTGGAGCATGGTTTTCTTACCAGGGGATAGTATTTTAGAGAAAATTCCCTCTCCTAGTTATTATCAGTTCAATATATCCTAAGCTAGGAATGATACTTTGGTGCCACTTCTCCATGCTGTGACTTTTTCTGGCTTGCACTTGCACAGGCCTCAAGCATGTTGTCATAATATGCATGTAAAGGGTGAATTACCAATACAGAGTCAGCTATAGATATTAGGGATTTATTAGGGAATGCCTTTCATACTCACAGCAACCTAGCCAGCCAGCAGGGAATGAGGTTAGTAGAGCAAGCCAACGAAGAAAGGGAAGAAGGGGCTACCATGTGTGTGCCCCTCACTCTTAAATCTCCCTCATGTCACCCTGGCCAAACCCTAGGGGTGTAGTCTGGTACACCTGTAGCCAGCCCCCAGCAGAATGACATTATTAGGAGGTGTAGCCTTGTATGAGTAGGCATGGCTTTGTTGGAGGAAATGTATCAGTAGAGGGTGGCCTTTGTGATCTCATGTATCTAGAAGACATTGTTTTCTTAGACACTCCATCTTTCGCTCTTATGCTCTATCTTCCCCTGAGCCTTAGAAGAGGAGATGTGATATAGATGTTTTGTTTAGGGCTTCCAGCACAAATTGGACTTGGTGTGTTAACAAAAAATAAGTGGACACAAAGTGTAGTGGTTTCAATAAAAAGGGCCTCCAAAGACCCATGGGGAATGACATTATTAGGAGGTGTAGCCT
Source organism: Cricetulus griseus (assembly GCF_003668045.3). Lineage (NCBI taxonomy): Eukaryota > Metazoa > Chordata > Mammalia > Rodentia > Cricetidae > Cricetulus > Cricetulus griseus. Next base: position 130,883,484 of record NC_048599.1, read on the forward strand.
TGTATGAGTAGGCATGGCTTTGTTGGAGGAAATGTATCAGTAGAGGGTGGCCTTTGTGATCTCAGAAGCTCAAGCCTGGATAATATGTGTTATTTCCTGATGCCTGAAGATCTGGATGTAAAACTCTCAGCTCCTTCTCCAGCACAATGTCTGCCCACATGCCACCATGCTTCCTGTCATAGATGATCATGGACTCAGTCTCTGAAACTATAAGCAAGCCCCAATTAAAAGTTTTTCTTTATAAGAGTTGAGATAGTCATGGTGTTTCTACAGCAATAAAACCCTACAACACAAAGCTGGATGTGCAGGTAAGGAGATGAATCTGGAAAGAGTTAGAGACATGAGTATGATCAAAAAAGGTTGCATACATTTTTAAATAGTAATAAATTATACATAGCATATATTATACATAATATGTATTACATATATTTGTTAAAATATAATTCTGACTTAAAGGATAATTGATTTAAAAATTGTCTTTTTCATGTCCACAGGGCAGGGCAGCCTTGGTCTTCATGGTCTGAGAAGCCTGAAGGCATCCACTGGCCTACCTTGGAGCACTGAGCATGTTGGTAGGTACCATTATGATGGGCAGTTTTATGGTGGAGAAATGAGAAAGAGGAAGAATGACTCTGAAGAATCAAGGATGGTAAGGAATAGGCTGATGTTGGCTGCTTGCTTACCTCTCAGGACTAGGGTCACATCCAGGCAGACCCTATACAGCATAGGGTATACAGCAGACCTACTGTATCTAGAAGACATTGTTTTCTTAGACACTCCATCTTTCGCTCTTATGCTCTATCTTCCCCTGAGCCTTAGAAGAGGAGATGTGATATAGATGTTTTGTTTAGGGCTTCCAGCACAAATTGGACTTGGTGTGTTAACAAAAAATAAGTGGACACAAAGTGTAGTGGTTTCAATAAAAAGGGCCTCCAAAGACCCATGGGGAATGACATTATTAGGAGGTGTAGCCTGTATAGGGTCTAGGAGCATGTCTGGGTCCATGGTCCTATTACATCCAGGGTCTCAGTTGTTGTCATTGGCTTTTGATACCACCAAAGGTCATCCAAATACCTGGGATCTGGCCTATCACCTGAGTGCCATGGTAATGTCCAAGCCCAGGCTGCAGCTGGGGACCATGTCTGTAAGTGTAACCTTAACCCTTCGGCCAAGTACTTTGTTGATATCTGTGGTCCATGGTGCCACCATAGGCCACATGGATACTAGGGGTCTATGCTGCAGCCTGTGGCTATGCTGGTACCTGAGGGCCATGTCACCATGAAGACTAGGCAATCTGAATGTCCTGCACTGTCTCCAAGGTCATCTTCTTGTCCCAGCCATGGATGCTGCAAAGGGCCATGTCTGGGTCTGTGGCTCTACTGAAGTCAGGGTTTGTGTTGATATCAGTGACTCTTTATATTATCAGAAGTCATGTCAATGCCTGGGGTCTGGGCCACCATCTGCTGTTGTGCTTCTGGGGACCACATCCATCTAAGTGGCCTGCACTGCCAGCTGGGGCCTATATTGATGTACATAACACATGGTAACACCAAAGACCACAGAGCTATCCAAGGTCTAGGCCACATCTTGTAGCCATGCTGGTTCCTGAGGGTGGTAGGATCACCAGGACCATTTTGATTTGGGTGGCCTGCATTGCCATATGGGGCCATGGCCCTGCAGCAGCCATGGTCTGAGTTGATGTCCATGTCTCCTCTTACCACTAGGAGTTGTGTGGATGCCCATGATCTGGACAGCCTCATGAGACTATGTAGGTTTCCGAGGGATTTTCTGCAAATAGGGCCATACTGGTCTGGATGACATATGAGTGGCCATGGTGATATCCAGGACTGAGATGATGCTGTGGGGGCATATCTGGGTCTGTGTTCCTGCTGCAGCTGGGTTCTGTGATGATGCCCATGGCCCATGTTACCACAAGGGGTAATAATAAACATTTGTGTAGAAATCTGAGTGCCCGTGCTGAGTTGATTACACCCCTCACTGGCCCTGCAATAGTTGGACCTGCCTCTCACTGGAAACTGCAGCAGGAGCACTGGTCCTTCCCTGCATTGGGAGAGCTGGCCACCTCCACTCAGGACAGATGGTCCCATCTCTCACCCTGGATGTAGGATAGATGGCTTTAATGTCATGGGCCTAGGAGAACTGGCTCTGCCCTTCACCTGAGAAGACAGTTCCAGAGGCCTGGGCTAATTATATACACATGAACAACAAAAGTAGAATGAGTAGATTCCATACATTTGTGCATACCTTTGTATAACATATATTATGTAAGAAGGGGTCATCAATCTGTGAGAGAATGAGGAGGTCCATCGATTTTGGAGGGGCTGGAGAGTTGAAAGGGAAAGGGGGAAGAGATAAAAATATTTTAATTAAACATACTAAGTAAATAAAATGTTCTTCTCAAAAGTAAGTTTATATTTTCTTTTTCCACAAAGTCAATACAAATACAGTGAATGATCAGATCAGAAACTTCTTTTGTGCATATGACTTTTGAGAATGTAGGTACTGTTATTGTTGTTGAAAGTTAATAGGGGTATTGTCAAACTCACAACATGGAAGTGGTACATAATCATGAATACCTTTCAGATCTAAATGAAAAGAAAATCTAGGGCTGGCTCAAAACAAGCTTCTAAAGAAGGAAAGTTATTTCACAGAAAAATTGAAGAGCAAGAGACAACATAAAAGAAAGCAAGTGGTATAAACAGGTGAGAGGATGGTGACCTTGTGCAACAGCTGCAAAAAAAGCATTGTTACATCATCTGTATCTTACATTCACTAAAGTCCTCAGTCTTAGCAGAGAGCACTTGTCAGCAAATTAGCTACACATGGCATGCAGACAAGACATTTACAGGTGATATTCTCAATTTGCAAAAGGTAACTATACTCATTCTGAATACCAAAGCTAGAAAATAAAATCATGTTGTGCATCTGGCTGGTGAGAAAATGTTGTTATCTCTTCTTCATTTGTAGACTCCAGATCAGAATGGGGGGCTTAATATGAAAATTAGGGGAACAAATTCCCTCAGAAGGCATGTTGACCCAAATAGCAACAGTGAAGAAAAGAGTTAGTGAGCAGTGTTCTCCATGGAGAATGGGTGGAGTCACTGTGTAGTTGGTTGTAGATATAATGCTTATCTATCTGTAAGCTCCACTGTTGTTTTAAACAAAGGAATGTGTTTCATTTCTCATCCTTCATCCTCTCTAATCCTGTTCACATAAATTGTTCTTATAGTTTCATGTACATGGCCAGAAAATTTAGTAATTATATTACATGGCCTTGGAGGGTAGTTCATGCCTGTAAACTTGGCTCTCAGAACAATAAGATAGAAGGGCTTAGCAATACAGTGAATCCATGCTTATACTTGGCTAACAGCTACCCAATATAATAATGCTACAAATAGATGAATCGAAATGAATATGTTCTCATATATAAAATAAATAAAGTGATCTGTATTTCAATTCAAAATACTGACTATATTTTCTCATTGTTTAGCTGGAAACTATCATCAGTATTTAAAATGGTAGAAAACAGTGGTGAGAAAGTCTGTAGAAAGTCTGTATTTAGGCCATGTTCCTGGACAAATTTCTAATTAGACAATTTCCTAGATCATCTTGAACTTTTGTGGGGGAAAATACTAATTCCTTTTCTTCCTCATTAATGTTTTTTTGTTGTTTTGTTTTCTTTTTTTTGCCAACTTTTGGAAAGTTTTCCTTTCCTTCTTTTACATTCTTTCCCCAGTAGTTTCTTGAGTGCTGGGACTATATATATATATATATATATATATATATATATATATATATATAGTGTGTGTGTGTGTGTGTGTGTGTGTGTGTGTGTGTGTGTGTGTGTGTGTGTGTGTATCTCCATTCCCAGTTCATGGAGCAGACCAAAGCTGTCTCACTTATATTCTTTACAATAGAGTCTTAATTATTTTGTTTAAAGTTGAAGAAGCAAATCAATACATAGACACTGACTTTTTGAGCAAGACATAGAGAATCAATTAAAAACTTTGCTGGTTGACAATTTGAAACATGTTTGAATACAGCCACAGGAGATTCTCTGGTGTTTTCCTTACAAGCCCCATGTGGGCATCCATTGCAATCAACATCAAACTATCCAGGTACACACAGAGTATATACTTTGGAAAACAATGACAATGCATAAAGCCATATTTCCATTTAAAACTTTCTGCTTTGCTCACACTCTCCTCCTGCCCTGAATTTATACTTTTAACAGAAACTCATACACTCCCTGGAAGGGAAGCTATCTTGACTTCATCTAATGACCAATTTCTTAAGTGGTTCTCGAGTTGTTTTGATGGATGTTGTTGGCCCAGCCATTTCTGACTCTCTGTTTAAGATACACAAAACTAAATGTACTCCAGGAGACAGTGAAATAAATCAAACAATATACATTTAGTTCTTTCTGAAGTGCCTTACAGAACAAGTGCAGAGCTTTCAAAATGGAGAAAAACAACAAGAGCTCTCTTGGGTTTGTCATTTTCTTTATTTCTTTTACTTAAAATCACTTTAGAAAGGAAAAAAAGAGACTACTGTGGACAGTTCTCTTTGAACAAGATTGCTATGATTCTATACTAAATAGCATCTTTGAGGTAAATGCAGGAAATAACTTTAAAAGGACACATTTAACAGTAAGAACTTGAGTGCAATTGGTACACTGCTAAGAAGATTCTGAAGGAAAAAACAGAAGTTATAATTACTACATTTTGTCCAGCAGATAAAGGAATTTAAGTGAAGAGGAACAATCAGCTTCTTTATAACAATATTAAAAACACCACAGTGGACAAGTACTTAATATTTTAATCCAGTACTGTTTTGTAATTATACAAAATTTTGTAATTATACAAAATTTCTACACAATTAATCGTTATAACAAGAAGGCCACATCCATTAAGGAAATTAAGACACTAAGTAACATCTTCAGGAGCACAGATCATCAGTGCTACCACAGCACTTCCTGCCTCTTCTTTCCCTGTGAAAACCAATTGATACTGTCTAATTAAAGATTTTAATAGCACAAATTACCTAGTGTTTATCATTTTACGATTTTTAGATAATTTTTAAACATTTAGAATTTTTTCATAAAGTATATGCTCATTATGGTTTCCTTTCCCCCCAGCTCCTGCCAGATTGTCCTCACTTCCTTACCAAACCAAATCCACATGATTTTTGTTGTTGTTTTGGTTTTTCTTCCTTTAATTGAACATAGATTCTTTTCTCATACAATGTATCCTGATTACTGTTTCCCCTCTGTCTACTTCTCCCAGTTCCTCCTCACCTTCTTTCCCATCTGGATCCACCCCCTTTCTGCCCCTCAGAAAAGAACAGGCTTCTAAGACATAGCAGCATAACATCACAAAATAAAATAATAAATCAAAAAGCCTCACATTTAAGTTGGAAGAGGCAAACCAACAGAAAGTAAAAACCCTCAAGAAAATCTACAAGAGTAAGAGACCCACTCATTTACATACTCAAGAGCCCATAAAAATAGCAAAATGAAAGTTATGATGTTTATGTAGAGGACCAGGTACACATGTGGGCCCTGTGCTTGCTGCTTCTTTATGAGTTCATATGAGCTTTGCTCAGTTGATTCATAGAGTCTTGTTCTTTTGGTGGCTTCACGCCCTCTGGCTCTTATACTCGTTCTGCTTTCACTTCCACAGGGTTCCATGAGATCTGAGGGGTGGGATTTGATGGATATATCCCATAAAGCACTGTGTGTTCCATAGTCCTCTTTCCTTCCTTCCCTCCCTCCCTCCCTCCCTCCCTCCCTCCCCCCTCCCTCCCTCCCCCCCCTCCTCCCTCCCTCCCTCTAGGATGTCCATAGCTGGGTTTCTGTATTTTTTTCTGTCTGCTGTGGGAGGAAGTTTCTCTCTTGATGAGTGAAAAAAGCACTGATTTAGCAGAAAATAATTAGGGGTTATTTTAATTTTACTTGAAAAATAGTAGATTTTGGTTTTACCTTAGTTCCTGGGATATCTATTCTTTGGTCCCTGGTCACCAAAACAGTCAGGTGTGGGGAGCCACAGCCCCAAGATGGTGCCTGGCTGGATGCTAGGGAGACCAAGCTTAGCAGTAAACAAGCCTTATTTGGAATCGCTTCGTGGATCTGGTGTGCCTCCTCCAGCTGTGACCTATCCGGGATCGACAGGTGGCGTAAGCTAATTGGGTAATGAGCTTGATTTCTGGGATTGCCAGGTGGCTGAGTTAATTGGGTAATGAGCTTGCTTTTAAGGGCTTGCCAGGGGGCTAATAGAAGAGAAGCTGAAGTAGTAGTAAGAAGAGAAGCAGATGTAGAAGCTGAGAGAGAAGCTGATGTACAAGGTTTCTGAATAAACTGCTTGAAGAAGAGTTGTGGTTGCGTTTCTCTTGTTGGTCTAGATAGACGGGGTGGTCAGGTATGGGTTTCATCTCATGGAGTTAAAGTCATGTCAGTTATTGTCTGGTTTCTTGCAAAAGCTTTGTGCCACCATTGCTCTAGCATATCTTGAAAGTAGTATTCCATTGTACATAAACAGTTTGTTAATCACTTGGTGTTTATTTCTTTTTCAATGGTATGAAGAGTAACTTCCTGTACTAAAGATACTAGAACATAGGGTGAAGTTTCTATGTGGGCAGCAGCTCAACCTCTCCATGTTCTGTGAGTTGTGTGAGTGTTGTCTTCAAAGCAATGTATTCTTCCTGTCAGTTTGTGAAGATCAACCTATTGTCCTTTCAACAGCCTGGGTTGTGTTGTAATTTCCATGGGACCCTTTGACCAACAACTCAATTGGGTGTAACCCAGTCTTAGTGCTGGAAGCTTCATTTGGAGAAAAGAGATGATCACTGGGACTGTGTTTCCCTCATTGTTGGGAGACTTCATCAGGATGCCCTTCATATATTTTAAGAAGTTTCCACTGCACTAGGTTTCAGTATCATCCCTAAAATGCCCCACAGTTCTAATGGTATCTTTCCTCATTTTCTCCCTATTCCCCAACTTATCCTCCACTTCCAGTCTCTGCCACCCTGAGGCCACCCATAAAATCTATGCTATTTCCCACTCCTGGAGAGATCCACGTATCTCCCCAGTCCCTTCCTCTATACCTAAACTCTTTGTGCCTATAGATATTGAATTGGTTATCATTTGCTTAATGACTAATATCCACATATAAATGAATACATACCATACTTTTCTTTCTGGGTCTGGGTTACTACACACAGATTTTTTTTATGCTACTAATTATTTGCCTGAAAATTTCATGATGACATTTTTTAAACAGCTGAGTAACACTGCATTATGTATGCACAACATGCATTCCTCATTCATTCTTCTGTTGAGCATCATCTAGATTGTTTCCAATTTCTGCCTATGTGACTAGAGCAGCAACGAACATAGTTGGTTGAACAACCATCTTGTGGTAAGGTGAATCATCCTTTGGGTATATGCCCATGAGTGTTATAGCTGGATATTGAGGTAAATTTATTCACATTTTTCTAAGAAACTGCCATAGTGGTTTCATAGTGACTGTACAAGTTTACAGTCACACCAGCAACAGATAAGGTTTCTTATTACACATCCTCACTAACATACACTTTCACTTATATTGTTGATCACAGCCATTCTGACAGGTAGAAGATGAAATCTCAAAGTAGTTTTCATTTACATTTCCCTGTTGACTAAGGATGTTCAAAATTTCTTTTCAGTGTTTCTGAAGCAATTGAGTTTCCTCTGTTGAGAATTCTCTGTTTATATTTGAACCACATTTTCTATTGATCAGTTGGCTTTTTTTTATCTAATTTCTAGAGTTCTTTTTATGTTTTGGATATTATTTCTCTATCTGATGTGTATCTGGTAAAAATCATTTTTTTTATTCTGTAGATTGCCAGTTTGTCTGGATTATGTTGTTCTTTGCCATAAAGAAGCTTCTCAGTTTCATGATGTCCCTTTTATTAATTGTTTATCTTAGTTCTTGTGCTAATGGTATCCTGTTCAAGGCTACGCACATTGTTTTTTCTACCACTTTTAGTGTATCTGGTTTTATGCTGAAATTGTTGACACATTTGGTGTTGGGTTTTGTGCATTATGAGAAGTATGGATTGATTTGAATTCTTTTACATATATACATCAAGTATGACCAACACCATGTGCTGAAAATATATATACCTGGCTTCTTTATAAAAATCAAATATCCATAGTTGCGTGGATTTATTTTTGGGTTTTCAGTTCAATCCCAGCAAGTGAGAAGTCTATTTTTCTGCCAATACGAAGCTGTTTTTATTACCATCAGAACAATAGCCAATATGTTATGGTAAGAATATTAAACAGTAAGGCTTATATTCACTTTGTTTTTCCTGGTGTCTTTAGTACACACCTATGTGCAAATCCATAATTATCCATTTCTTCCTGTTTAATAATTGTATATTGGTGTTCTCACATCTTCCCATTTTGCACATCAAATTTCTTTCTCAGTCTTTTTTCATCTTCTTCCATATCATCCTTTTTCTCCTTTAATACTAACATGATGAGATAGCAGACAAAAACAATGATTTTTTCAACTTATACTCAATTTTAAAAAACATAATGCTTTGAAATTAAAATATAGTTCCATTATTTTCCTCTTTCCTTTCCAAATTCTAGCACATCACCTATACACTGCTTGCTTTTATCAAAATTATGTCCTCTTCTTTTAACATGGTGTTTATTATTTCCAAACATTTAAATACACTCATTTTAGCCCATGCAATGTTACTTTTATAGATATATATACACACATATGTATATGTATACATATATATATATATATATATATATATATATATATATATATACATACACATACCAACATATACACACACATACCTATTTTCAGAGTGACCAATTGGTATTGAATAATCAATTTGGAGGTGCATACTTGGGGCAGATTATTTCTTACACTTTTAGTATTTCTTAGTTTCCTATAGTTCTTTGTCTAGGGTTACGAGCCCCATAAGATTTCCCTCCTCCATATTAGTATTATACTCTTTGTGTTCTTGTCAGTGTCTTGTTTAGTTAGTCATATTGATGACTTCATGGGTGAAGCTTATATGATGTCTCCTGGAGACACAATCCAATCGAAAACCTCTTGTTCCTCTGAGTCTTCTAATCTGATTGCTGATCCTCAGTAGATGGAGATGTGCTAGTTGGGGCTGGACACAATCACCTTATCTGTGCAGTTTGATTGACTATGCTTTTCTGTAAAGGTCTCTGTCGCAGAGAATTTTTGCTTTGTTTTGATGAGGAGTGTAAGATTTGAATGAAAATGATCTCCCTTGGCTCAAAAATTTGAATACTTGTTCCCAGGTTGCTGGCTGTTTTGGACAGATTAAGAGGGATGCTCTTTTTGATGGAGGTATGTCACTGCCAGCAGGCTTAAGGTTTAAAAAGTCTTCTATTTATCCACAGTGCACTTTCTGCTTTCTTTTTATGGATCACAATGTGAACTCTCAGATGATTCTGTACCATGCCTGGCTTCCTGCTCCTATGTTCTCCACCATGATGGTGATGGTCAAATATCTCTCTGAAACTACAATTCCAAATAAGCTCCTCTCTCTATAAATTGCCTTGGTCATGGTGTTTGATCACAGCAATTGAAAAGCAAATAATAAAAGAGCTGACAACCATGCTTGTCTATATGTGTAAGAATAAATATTTAGAAATAAGATAGGAATCACTCTGGTTGAGATCCGTGCCTTTAGTAACCCTGAATAGTTGGCTAGATTTCCAATTACAGATATAATTTCTTTCTTTGTGAATGAGAATTAAATCTATTCAACAAGCTGCTGATTAGTACCAATTATGCGAGGATTCCGCTATTCTACTATTCGACTTACCATGTGATGCCAGTCATTTTTTTAGATCATAGACATCACAGCTAGGTAGTACTATCAGGTTTTGCTCAGAATTGTTTTGGCTCTCTGAGGTCCTTTGTGACCCCAGAAGAATTTTAATAAAATTTTTGTATGTTCATGTAGAACAAGATGGGGATTTAAATATGGATTTTATTGTATTTGTAAGTGGCTTTGACAGAATGGCCATTTTTACAATATTAATTCTACCAAACCAAGAACAAAGGGTGTCTTTTCATTTTCTTCTGTCTCTTTTTCTTCAGAGTTGTAAAGTTTTTATTGTAAAGGTATTTCACCTCTGTGGTCATATTTATTCCTAGATATTTTATTTTCTGAGTTACCTTATGAAAAGAACTGTATACATGATCTCTTTCTCTATACACAGGTAGTGCATAGAAAAGCAATTTATTTTTGAAAGTGAATTCTTTACCTTGCTGAAATTGTTGATTATTATAGAAATTTTCTAGTAAACTTTTTATCTTTTATGTAAAGTATCATGCCATCTGCATATAGGGACAGTTTGACTTCCATTTTCTTATTTGTATCCCTTTAATTTTCTTCTCTTGCTCTATTGCTCTAGAGCCTGCTCTAAATACAATATTGAAAAGAACTGGTAATATTGGACAGCCCCTCTTGTATTCCTGACTTCAATCATTTTGATTCAAGCATTTTTTACTTGCTTGGGTTGAAGTTGAGATTCCAGCCCTGTGGCAGTCAGATTTTTTCATCATCTATTGAGATGATCATGTTATTTGATTTGAGCCCATGATTTATTAAATTTGTTGCCTTCATTAAAATATTACTGCATGGGACAAAGCCAAATTGTTCTTGCTAAATGTTGACCTGTTTGTATTGCTTATTTTATTGAGAACTTTTGAAGCTATTAATCTAGGGTTTGGCCTACAGATTGTTTCTTTATATGGTTTGATATTTTGAGTTTGCCTCATAGAAGGAGTTAGAGAAGCTCCTTTCTATTACTTAGAATTATGCTTTACTATGACCTTCTTGGTGATGCTGCTGAAGCCATGGTGTCATAGGCCTACTGTCAAGGGCCATGTCTGGGTCTGTGGCTGTACCACAGCTAAGTTCTGTCTTGATGTCCTTTGTTCCTGATACAATCAAAGTTAGTGAAGATGCCATCTGGATTCTACCTGTGAACATGTTTGTGCCTTGGGGTCATGCTGCCATGGAATCAATTCCTATCCTAGTGGCCTGAGAAATAATATGGGCCAGGCTCTTCTACTATGGCCCATGTCTGGGTTCATGGACAAAAGTAGCCAAGTGCTAGGCTGATATGTGGTGGGTATAGAAAATGTGTGTTGAATTCCAAGGGCCTTGTTGAGCCAGCCCTGTCCCTCACTGGCCCCAGGAGAGTTGGCTCTGCTGCTTGCCTGAGGAGGTCATTCCAATGGCCAGAACCAACCAGTTCAGCTGTTAGGGTCTGTAGAAGTCCCACAGAAGACCACCAGTCATGGTTTCAATCAACAAGAATGTTTACTAAAATTCCAACATGTTGGGGTGGCAAGTCAATACAAAGCTAGGAGCCCACAGGCTCCTTGTAAGAAAGATAAGGGGAATTCCAGGGAGAGAAGGTTAGTCTGGGGCATGAGGTGTATTTAAACAAACAGTTTACAGGTTGCTATAAGATTGGTTGGTGGCTTAGTGGCTAACGGCTTTTCAGTTGCAGGTGGAAGAAGCTATCTTTAGTTCTCTTAAGTTTGTACAAGGCTGTGAGGCAACCTCTGATTGGTTACCCCTGGGTTGTGGCTTTCCCAAGAACTGCTTGCTCAGCTTGGGCTAGTAAACTGAAACTAAGGCCTGGTCTGTGGGTAGGGCCATTCGAATTCTGTCATGGCTGTATTCTGGCTTCTTGGCTCTCTCATTAGCTACTACCCACACCCACATCCAGTCCAATACCTTAATCTATCTGTGAATTGCTGAAGTTCATGAATGGATTGGTCCTATTGAATTATAACCACAGTATCTCCATGACTCTGGGCAACAGCAGGATATCTGAGAAGAATTTCCATGAGATCTCAGTGATGATGGTGTACCAGAAACCAGAGCCATTGATGCAGACCAATGACCAATTACAATGCCCATTTTGTGGTTAGGGCTGATTGGACAAAGGGTTAAACTGCATGACATATTGCATCTTCCATGACAGTGGGATGATAGAAGAGGTGTTGGAAAGATGGAGCAGCAAAGTGGATTTTTTGTTGGTTTGTTCTGTTTTGTACTTAATTAATTTTCATTGGGGCATACTGCAATGGTAACAGGTAGACATGGAGGGACTGGGAGGTGAGTGGGTTTGGGGTTAATAATGTGGAATTTCCAAGGAATCAATAAAGAATTATATTTATTTTTTAAAGTAGGAGGTCTGTGGTTATTCTTTGAAAGTCTAGTAAAATTCATCTATGAATTCATCTGTGCCTGCAATTGTTTAGTTGGAAATTTTTTTATTATTGTTTTAATCTCCTTGTTTGCTCTGGGTAGATTTAAGTTGTTGCTCTCTTCTTGTTTTAATTTGATGGTTTGTTTGAATTTAGAAATTTCCTCATTTCAGTTAGATTTTGAAATTTAATGGAGTTCATCTTTTAAAAGTTTTCCCTTATAATCTTAATTTCTTTGGTGGTAGAATATTGTTTCCCTGCTCATTTTTAATTCTGTTAATTTGAGTCATTTTATTATTTCTTTTGATTAATTGGGCAAAGGATGATTTAGTTTTATTCATATTCTCAAATAATCAGTTATTGTATTATTTGATTCTTTAGCAAATTATTTTTATTTAATTAACCTGGCTATGAATTTTTTAATTTTTTGCAATCTACATGGTTTGAAATTTTTTCCTGTGTTTTATAAGTTTTTGAGTTGAATCATTAAGTCACTTATGACTTTTAGAAAGGTACACATTTAAAACTATTAATTTCCCTCATAAAACTGGTTTTAATGAGTCCTGGAGGATTTGTGGTATGTTTACATTTTAATTTAGAAAAGAAGATTTTTGTCTTGTTTTCTTCTTTAATCCATTTATCATTCAGTAATGAGTTTATACTCCCCATTAATTTGTGTATTCATGAAACATTTGTGATCTGTCAAATATTAATTTCACTATATTATGATCAGATAGAATGTACAAAGTTATTTCATTGTTTCTGAATTTGTTAAGTTTTGTTTTGTGTCCCAGGATATACTCTGTTTTAGAGAACTTTTGTGGTATTCTCAGGAAAATGTGTAGTTTTGGTGTTTAAGTGTTTAAGTGTAGATATGGTTAAGCCCATTAGACATATGATGTCATTTAATTCTGATGGTTCTCTGTTTGTTTATGTTTTGTCCCCTTGATGAAAATGAAGTGGCCTCTATCTCTTCTGATTTGTTTTAGTTTGAATTACATTTTGTCAGGTATTAGAATAGCATCACTTACTTCCTTTCTGGTCCCAGATGATGTGAATGCATTTTTCCATCTTTTTACTCTTTATCTATTTTTGCTATTAGATAAAACTGCATTCATAGAAATATGTGGTATTATTTCCGTTTCTGTTCCTTTGAGATATGTAAGAAAACTTGGGTATAGTACTTCTTTAAAGCTGAGTTGTTTTTCTTTTATTTATTGAAAAATTTTCATACAGTATATATTTTGGTCATATTTCCCCTCTCTGAATTTGTTTTAGAACCTCTCCAATTCCCTACCCATCCTATTTTATGTTATTTTTATTTTTTAATTAATTTTTAATTTTAAACAAAACAATCTTATTTTACATACCAATCCCAGCTCCCTCTCCCTCCTGTCCTCCCACCCCCCCATCTCCAAATCCTATCCCCACTCAACCCTCAGAGAGAATGAGGCCTCCCATGGAGGAATCATCAAAATCTATCACATCATTTGGGGGAGGACCGAGGCCCTCCCCACTGTATCTAGGCTGAGAGTATCTCTCCATAGGAAATGGGCTCCCAAAGCCCATTCATGCATTAGGGAAGAATACTAACTCGCTCCACTGCTAGCAGCCCCATAAATTGCTCAAACCCCAAACTGAAACCCAGTTTCAGGGTTCTGGTTCAATCTTCTACTGGTTCCATAGCTATCAGACTGGGGTCTGTGAGCTCCCACTTCCTCAGGTTACCTGTTTCTATGGTTTTCTTCAGCATGGTCTTGGCACCTTTGCTTATCACTCATTCCTCTCTACAACTGGATTCTAGGAGTTTGGCTCAGTGCTTAGCTGTGAATCTCTACTCCTGATTCCATTAGCTACTGGTTGAAGGTTGTATGATGGCATTTAAGGTAGGCATCAATCTCATTATAGGGGAAAGGCATTTAAGGTAGCCTATCCAGTATTGATTAGATTCTTAGTTTGTGTCATCCTTGTGGATTCCTGGTTTCTTGTTAAGCCCATAATGGATACCTCTATTACACTATCTCTTTTCTTAATCGCCTCTATTATCCCCCCAACAACACCTTCCTTATCCCCCATGTTTCCCTCCCCTCTCCCATGCTCTGCTCCTCTTTCTCCTACCACCCTTCCCTCTTCCCTGCATGCTATCAATTTACTCAGGAGATATTATCCCTTTCCCCTTTTGGGGGAGTCCATGTATGTCTGACTTAGGGTCATCTTTGTTTCCTAGCTTCTCTGCATTTGTGGATTGTAGGCTGGTTTTCCATTGTTCTGTGTCTAAGATCCAGTTTTGAGTGAGTGTATACCATGTTTGTCTTTCTGGGCCTGAGTTACCTCACTCAAAATGGTTTCTTCTAGTTCCATCCATTGACCTGTGAATTTTAAGATGTCATTGTGTTTTACCTCTGACTAGTACTATAGTGTGTAAATATACCATTTTATTTTCTCTATCCATTCCTCAGTGAGGGGCATCTGTTCTGCTTCCAGGTTCTGGCTGTTACAAATAATGCTGCAAGGAACATAGTTGAACAGATGTCCTTGTAGTATGAATGTGTAAATATATGCCTAGTAGTGCAATTGTTGGGTAATAAGGTAGAGTTATTCCAATTTTCCTGAGAAACTGCCATACTGATTACCAAAGTGGCTGTATAAGTTTGCATTCCCACCAGCAAGGAAGAATGTTCCCCTGTCTCCAAATCCTCTCCAGCATAAGCTGTATTTGGTGTTTTTTACTTTAGTCATTTTGACAGGTGTGAGATGGTATTTCAGAGTTGTTTTGATTTGCATTTCCCTAAAGGCTAAAGATGTTTAGCAATTCCTTAAGTGCCTTTCAGCCATTTGAAATTCCTCTATTGGGAATTTTCTATTTAGATTTGTACCCCATCTTTAAATTTGATTATTTGATGTTTTGGTGATTAGCTTCTTGAGTTCTTTGTACATTTTGTGAATCAGCCCTCTGTCAGATGTGGGGTTAGTGAAGATCTTTTCCCATTTTGTAGGCTGCTGTTTTGTTTTGTTGACTGTGTCTTTTGCCTTACAGAAGCTTCATAGTTTCAGAAGGTCTCATTTATTACTTGTCAATCTCAGTGTATGTGCTACTAGTGTTATGTTCAGGAATTGGTCTCCTGTGCATTCAAGGGTATTTCCACTTTGTATCCTAAGAGGTTCAGTTTATGTTGAATTTTTTTGATTCATTTAGACTTAATTTTTGTGCATGGCAATAGATATAAATCTTTTATTTATCAGTATCCAGTTATGCCAGCACCATTTATTGAAGATGCTTTCTTTTTTCCACCATATAATTTTAGTTTCTTTGTCAAAAATCAGGAGTTCATAGGTGTGTAGATTAATATCAAGGTCTTTAATTCAATTCCTTTGGTCCACCTGTCTGATTTTATGGCAATAACAAGCTGTTTTCATTAATATAACTGTATAGTAGAGTTTGAAGTTAGGGATGGTGTTGCTTCCTGAAGTTCCTTTATTGTACAGGATTGCTTTGGATGTCCTAATTTTTTTTCATATAAAATTGAGTACTGTTCTTTCAGGGTCTGTGAAGAATTCTGCTAGGATTTTGATGGAGATTGCATTGAATCTGTAGATTTCTTTTGATAAGATTACCGTTTTTATTATGTTGATCCTACCTATCCAAAAGCATGAGATATCTTTCCACTTTCTGATACCTTTTTAAATTTCTTTCTTTAAAGACTTAAAGTTCTTGTCATAAAGGTCTTTCACTTGTATGGTTAGAGTTACTCCAAGACATTTTATGATGTTTGTTACTATTGTGGATGGCGATGTTTCAATGAATTTTTTATCAACCCCTTTATCATCCATATATAGGAAGGCTACTGACTTTTTTATTAATCTTATATCTTGCCACTTTACTGAAGGTTTTCCTTGTATTTGGGTCACTTATGTAAACTATCATATCATCTGCAAATAGTTAAAGTTTGACTTCTTACTTTCCCATTTGTATCCCCTTTGATCTCTTTTTGTTGTCTTATTGCTTTAGCTAAAACTTCAAGTACAATATTGAATAGATACGGAGGGAGTTGACAGCCTTGTAATGTTCCTGATTTTACAGGAATTGCATTGACTTTCTCTCCATTTAGCTTAATGTTGGCTGTTGGTTTGCTGTATATTGCCTTTATTATGTTTATGTATCTTCATTTTATCCCTGATCTCTCCAAGACCTTTATCATCAAGGGGCGTTAGATTGTGTCTAAGGCTTTTTCAGCATATAATGAGATGGTCATATGTTTTGTCCTTTTCGGTTTGTTTATATGGTTGGTTACTTTGACAGATTTTCAATTTGAACCTTCCCTGTATCTCTGGTATAAAGCCTACCTGATCATGGTGGATGATTCTTTTGATGTGTTCTTGTATTTGATTTGCCAGTAATTTATTGAGCATTTTTGCTTCAATGTTCATGAGGGAAATTGTTCTGTAGTTCTCTTTCTTAGTTGTGTCTTTGTGTGGTTTGGGTACCAATGTAATTATAGGCTCCTAAAAAAAGTTTCCCAATGACCTTTCTGCTTCTATTGTGTGGAATAATATGAGGAGTACTGGTATTAGCTCATCTTTGAATTTCTAATAGAATTCTGAAATGAAACCATCTGGCCTTGGGAATTTTTTTTTGTCAGGAGACATTTGAAGATTGTTTCTATTTCATTAGGGGATATAGGTCTATTTAAATTACTTATCTGTTATTGATTTTATTTTGGTATATAATACTTATCTGGAATATTGTCCCTTTCCTTTAGATTTTACAATTTGGGTGATCACAAGTTTTCAAAGTATGACCTGATGATGCTGTGGATTTCTTCAGTGTCCATTGCCATGTCTAGTTTTCCTTTCTGATTTTTTAAAACAGATATTCTCTCTATTCCTTTTGGTTTATTTGGATAAAGCTTTGTCTATCTTTTTGATATTCTTTAAGAATCATCTCTTTGTTTCATTGATTCTTTGTATTATTTTATTTGTTTCTTCTTTATTGAATTTCAGCCCTGAACTTAATTATTTCCTGGAGTCTACTTCTTCAGGGTGAGCTTGCTTCTTTTGTTCTGGAGCTTTGAGGTGTGCTGTTAAATCACTAGTCTGACTATGCTCCAGTTTCTTTATGTAGGCATTTAGTGTTATGAACTTTCCTCTTAGCATTGCTTTCAAAGTGTCCCATCAGTTGGGATATGGTTGTACATCCACTTTTGTTTCTTTGAATGGATTCTAAGAAGTCTTTATAATTTCTTTCTCCCTATTTCTTTCCAGTGATGACACACAGGTTGATACAATTGCCTTTACATTGTTCAATTTCTACCAGTTTTTAGACTTTCTATAGTTTCTGCTGTTGTTGTGTTCCCATAACATTATTTCTTTGTTGAAGCTGATGAGATACAAGGGGTAATCCCAATTTTTTGTAATCTCTTTTTTGAGTTTTGCTTTGTTGCCAAGTATGTGGTTGGTTTTAGAGAAGGTTCCATGAGGTGCTGAGAAGAAGGTATAGTATTCTTTTGTGTTTGGGTGGAATATTCTATAGCTGTCTGCTAACCCCAACTGAGTCATAACATCTGTTAGTTTCTTTATTTCTCTGTTAAGTTTCCATATGATAGTCCTGTTCAGTGGTGCGAGTAGAGTGTTGAATTCTCACACTCTAAGAGTATCAGATTTTATATGTGATTTAAGTTTTAGCAATGTTTCTTTTAAGAATGTGGGTGCCTTTTTTTTATTTGGAGCATAGATGTTCAGAATTGAGACTTCATCTTGATGGAGATTTCCTGTGTTGAATATGAACTGACCTTCTTCATTTATTTTGATTAATTTTAGTTTGAAATCTAATCTGTTAGATATTAGGTAGCTACACCATCTTGTTTCTTAGGTCCATTTGGTTGGAAAATATTTTTCTCAATCCTTTACTCTGAGGTAATGCCTGTCTTTAAGTCAGGTGTACTTTTTTCTATGCAGCAGAATTTTGGAATCTGTCTTCAAATCCATTCTGTTAGCTTGTGTCTTTTAATAGGTGAATTGAGACCATTGATATTAAGAGATTTTAATGATCATTGATTGTTGATTCTTGTAATTTTTGGATTTGTAGGGGTGGTATTGTCTGTGTGTTTCCCTTTTATTGTTTTTTTGTTTTTTTGTAATTGAAAGCTTTGTTGTGTAGCGTAGTCTTGGGTGGCATCTGTAATTTCTATGTCTGTAGA
Source organism: Cricetulus griseus (assembly GCF_003668045.3). Taxonomy (NCBI): domain Eukaryota; kingdom Metazoa; phylum Chordata; class Mammalia; order Rodentia; family Cricetidae; genus Cricetulus; species Cricetulus griseus. The sequence continues at coordinate 130,901,977 of NC_048599.1, forward strand.
ACATCTATCCTGGATTTCTGGCTTTCAATGTTTGCATTGAAAAGTCAGGTGTAATTCTGATAGGTCTGTATTTTTATGTTACTTTCAAGCACTTAATATTCTTTCTTTATTCTGCATGTTTGATGTTTTGGTTATTATGTGGAAAGAGAACTTTTCTTTGGTTCAATCTATTTGCTGTAAGATTATTGCATTTTCATAGACATGTCCTTCCTTAGGTTTGGAACATTTTCTTCTATGATTGTGTTGGATATGTTTTCTGCACCTTTGAACTGGACTTTTCTAAAGTCTTCTATACCTATTATTCAAGTTTGACTTTTTCATTGTGTCCTAGGATATGTTTTACTTATAGGCAATAAAGTCTCATGTCTTTTGACTGGAGAACTCAGGGTACTAACAATTAAAGGTATTTGGTCTTTTCATGGTACCCAACATTTTTTCCAGGCTCTGTTTCTGTAATTTTCCCAATTTATTTTTAATACTTAGCTCCTGATATCTATGCTGCTTATCATTAATCTTAGTTGATAACTTTGGTAGATCTTGAGCCATCTATAAGGCAGGCCTTTGGTCATTCCTATGGGAGGATTTTCTTCATCACAATATTTGAAGTGGGAAGACCCACTTCAAATGTGTGATATAACTTCCTGTGTAAACTTGTTACAAGGGAGGTGGAAGAAGGAAAATTATTTTTTTGTCTGCTTGACTTCAGTCTTGAAGGAAAGTTAATCTACTCTGTTGCCACTACTGATAGTACCAACACCATTTTACTGTTTCCCTGCTGATACTGGAGCCACATTCTTTGTTTCAGTGTAGTCAGAAAAGTAGCTGACTCTAGGAATACTCTAGATCTTCATCAATTTACTAGGGCTTCTGAGACTTTCAGTTGTGTGAAATGAGTGACTACCTGATGATGCCCCCTCCTCTGTGGGACAGCCATGGTTGGACTATTCAGATGATTTGGCATAAGACAAGTTAGTAAATTCTATGGATTATCTATTCATTTTATTGGTTCTACTCATTTAGAAAATATAGTACTCTAAACTCAGTATTCCCTGGGTCTTGTGTTTAGTCAAAAGAAGAAAAAAGAAGGCAGTGGTGGAAAAAAAGATGGCATTGTCTCAATTTCCTCTCTGAGTTATTCAAGCCTTCCATCCTAGAACTACTAATTCTATGTAATTGGCCATATTAAACAAAAGGTGGGTTGAGAAATCACGATTACTTTTTAGGAGCATAGTCTATTAAATAAACTAGTCATCTCCTCTAAAGAATGATGATATTGACAGTAGATTATAAAGTGACATTCTCTGTGTACTTTCTACACTTGGTATAAAAATAATTTAGTAGTTCAGTGATTAAGCTGGCTTTTGGTAATGCTATCATTGTCACTTTAAATTTAAGTTTCTACACTGAACTGAACTGGAATCTAGTTGCAGAGAAGGATGAGTGATGAACAAAGGGATCCAGACCAGGTTGGTGAAGCCCTCAGAAACAGCAGAACTGAACAAGGCAGACCTCTTGGTCCCCAGACTGATAGCTGGGAAACCAGCATGGGACTAATCCAGACCACATGAATGTGGGTGTCAGTGAGGAGACCTCAAAAATCCATGGTGCCTCTTGTAGTAGGTCAGTATTTTTCCCTGGCATAGACATGTACTTTGGGGGCCCATCCATATTGAGGGATACTCCCTGAGCCAAGACATATGGGGGTGGGCCTAGGCCCTATCCCAAAGAATATGACAGACTCTGAAGACCCCCTATAGAAGGCCTCACCCTTCCTGGGGATCATAAAGGGTATGTGATAGGTAGTGTTTTAGTTGAGGGGATGGCAGGGGAGGAGGGAAGGGAGAGAGAACTGGGATTGACATGTAAAAACAATCTTGTTTCTAATTCAAAGAAAAAATGGAAGAAGAACAAAAAAATTTAAGTTTCTAAAATATTAGTATATCAAAATGTGTCTGTGTTAATTCTTGTTCCTTCTAAGTCATTAGAAGGATTTGACCTCAGTAGTTTTAGAAAGTATATATTAGTTTACTTCCTGTTGAGAATTACAGTCACAGGAATAGTTGATTATACTCTGATTCCCAACCAGTTGCATCTCTCTTCCATTCTGTAATAGTAGTTTGTAAGTACTGGCACATTGCAATCTGATATGCATTGCATTTCTTCAAAGTAAAACTTATATAATATCTTGAATGTCAAGCTTTGATATATGGTTTACTTTACCTATAAAATGAACCTGGAATGGAGGAAGTGTATTCTTAGAGGAAACTGTAGATGCTATTTTTTTCTCTACCAGTCATCTTGCTCCTTCTACTAGCAATTTCCTCACTGAATCTCTTAGCACAAGACACAGCTCACTACAGACACATAACAGAATCAAGAAAAATAGAATCATTAACAGTCTCTTAAGTTACTAGACTTGTTCATCATTGTATACACTTGTGAATGTTGACTATTGCATGAAACATAACAGAAATACTTGTCATTAAAAAGGTAGAAAAAAACATTCTGGCCCAAGTGATTTCATAAACATTCCTTAAAAACAGCTGTCATATGAATTAGAGAGGTCAAAGGAAGACCCTATTAGAGCTTCTTCACATTCTTTCCCTAGAGTCCAGTCAGAACCAGCTATGTTTGGAAACAAAACCTATTTGGGAAGATTTTATTGACAAATACTACACACTCCTGATTGCCTAGCAGAAAGCAATAGAAAGAATACTATGCAATTTCTGGGGTAGCTTGAAAAATGGCTTACAAGGATACTTAATTGCTGTTCTCCCAATCTAAGGTGTAAATGTACTGTCTTGCCTAATGCACTTTTTAGTTAAGAGTGGAGGAGTTGGATATGGGAGGATCGAGTAGGGATGAAGAAGGGAGAGAAATGTTGAGAAAGGGAGTATGAAGAAGGACAGCTAAAATTAAGAGCCATTTGATGCATAGTATGGAAAAAAATATGGTACAAACTTCTTAAATTATATACAACTATGAAAGCAAGCTAAATGAAAATTCCAAATAATGAAGAGTGAGAGTGCTAACTGGCCATCTCTTGCCACCAAATAAACCTTCCAGTACTGAAATTGGGTTCCATCTAATTAAGTTGTTTGCCAAAGGGGTCTCATCAAAATCCCTGTCAGGCTATTAGTATGACTTTAGGTTGCTATCTACAAAATAACTGTAAGACTTCATTGCTGAAGACAACACATACATAATTTACTGAACCTAGAAAAGGTGAGCTGATGGCTACATAGAGTCTCGGATCTACATTCCAACATCTTTGGTACTGGAAAATGCTCTCCGTGCTATCAACAACAACAACAACAACAAAAAAAAAAGGAAATGGAAATGCCAAACCATCCATAAACCAGTAGCCTACAATGCTGTCCTGCCTGCAAGATACACTAGGAAATTTGTGACACAAAGCTTGTAGGAATAACTAACCACAATTTAACTTAATGCCCACTCTAGCAGATAGAATTTATATATAACACTACTTGGGTGACAAAGAACCAAAGGCTAGATAGCCCAGAGACATAAGTTAGAATCAAATATTACTGTTCTTTAAAAAGAAGAAAGAAAAGAAAACAAATAGCAGCAATAAAATGATTTCTAAAGTCATTCTTATATACTCATAGATCAATATCTTGCTCAGACATCTTTAGGAAAGCTTCTTCCTGCAGTAGATGGGAACAAATACATAGATCCATAGCTTTGTGTTACTCAGAGAAAGACACACACACACACACACACACACACACACACAGAGAGAGAGAGAGAGAGAGAGAGAGAGAGAGAGAGAGAGAGAGAGAGAGAGAGAGAGAGAACAACTTTGGAACATTCAGCCCTAAATGAGATACGCCTCAGTTCTCTCACCCTAGAGCTCAGAGAACTCCATGGAAGAGAAGGGAGAAAATAAGACAGAGGGCATGGAAAACTGTGATGATATATTATTTATGATTTATTAAAGCTTGCCTGTGGACTCAGAAAGCAAAGTTAGCCAAAAGCAATAGAAGCCAGGCACACCACTTTAATCCCAGCAGACAGAACCTACGGGGTAGGGGGTACACACATTTTTTTTAAACTTTCATTATAGAGTACATTTATTAAATATTATAGAGGAGAATGTCCTATTCAAAGAAGCAAGAAAATAAATAGATAACATAAAAGCCAAGGCACTTAATACACATCTTCTTGGCAACACCAGGGAGAACATGGTTTTAGTTTTCATTAAAGAGCAATTTCATTGAACAATGAATTTAGACATCATAGCATTTATAAACAAAGCATATTTGTAAAGTACTATACTAATTGTCAGTTAGGTCTATAACTTTTTATTAGTTTACTTTTTATATTCCAAACCCAGTTCCCCCTCCCTTGTATCATCCTTCTCCCCAAACTGCCCCCTATTCCCATCTGCTCCACAGAGAGTGCTAGGCCTACCCTAGGAAGTCTAAGTCTGTCCCATCATCTAGTTGAGGCAGGACAAAGGCAACTCTCCATCCCACACCCATGTGTCTAGGTTGGTCAAGGTACACCTTAATGCTAGGACTCAGGATTAAGAGTTAGACAAATCTCTCTGAGTCCAAGGCCACCCAGGGATACATGAGATTGAAACAGAATAAAAGAGTAACAGATCACATGCCTTTAATCCCAGCACTAGAGGGATATAAAAGATAGAAGCATGGTCTTCAGTATTAAGTAGAGAGCATTTATTCTCCAGTCACACTGAAGAGAGGCAGCAGTATGAAAGTTGGAGAAGATCTCATGGATCAGCCCTTTCAGCCTGAGTTAGAGGTGAGAACTAGTGGCTGGCTACTTTGCTTCCCTGATCTTCAAGAACCCCAATATCTGTCTCTGGATCTTTTATTTATCCTGTTACTGAGGACACCAAGAAAACAAGGTCCTCTGAATCAAAATGAGCAATGATCATATGTCCTCACATAAAGGAAAGCAGCATGCACAGGGCCTGCATAGGTCTGCATCAGGCCTTCCGTGTAGATATTATGGATTCCAGTTTAGTAGTTTTTGTGAAATTCCTGAGTGGGCAGTGAGTGGGTCTCTGAATCTTGTACCATATATTGAGATATTTCTTTTTGTTTATCTTGTCAAATTTCAATGTGTTTCTTATTTTTTAATTTTATTTAATCCTTTCAAAGTCTATTCATTTGCTAATGAGAGAGAGAGAGGCGAGAGAGAGAGAGAGAGAGAGAGAGAGAGAGAGAGAGAGAGAGAGAGGATATGATTGGAAGGCTAGGTTGTGAGGAACTAGAAGAAGTAGAGGGAGAGGAAAACATAATTAGGATATATTATGTGAGAAAAAAATCTATTTCCAATAAATGAAGAAAAAATAATATGGCCAAGTGGGATCAATATAACCACATAACCACATGGTCACTTAACAAGTTTGGAAATGACTTACAAAGATTAATCAGAAAAATTTACCATGGCTGCCTTTGATGTTGGAAGAAGAGACTACTAGCTAAGGCCTGTGAGCTCTAGAAGCTAGTAAATGCAAACAAATGATATTTCAACTATAGCTCCAGAATGATAGCAGCCCACCTAACTGCTGGGTCTTAACTTAGATCATCACAGAATTTGCCTTGTGAATTATAGAAGTCAGCTGAGCTGTGGTTGTGACCAAGGCTGTTTTCCTCTCCAGTCACATACATAGCTGGGCTACAGTCCAGAAGTGTACAGCTAGCCACATGTGTATGTAATCTATATGTACTCCTAAGGCCCCATACTCACTTTCATGCTCTGTTGATACAGTCTTGAAATGACTGATAATGTCCAAATAAAGAAACCTCCAAGATGATGTAGATGGATCTGGTGAGACTATGGACTGAGCTTTTCCACTGGCATTCTTAATAATACATGGCAATTTAGGAATGTGCTTTAAAATAAAAAAAGACAAAATGACAAGAATAAACAATTATCAATATTATACCTTCTCCTTCCCTTTTATTAGGAAGTAGATTATCTAGCAAGCTTGAAGATGTTCCAAAAAAATAACTGTTAGATTTAAGGAAATATAAGAAAAAATAGATCCAATGGCAATATGAACCAGATTTTAGAACCACTTTTCAGGCAAGAGAATTCAACATTAATACAAGACAAAAATAATTTATTTTTCTAGTTCACACAACATGAAATGCATCTTTCCTTGGTTTATGCCTCACATGGAGAGTTTGATCTTCACAGTGATTTTATGTGATTTTAACTATGAAATTAAAGTTAATAATTTGACTCATGTCACAGAGAGGCTTCATCCTTTGATAATTAGGCATAAAAATGAAGGGAAAGTTACTTTTCTCTAGTTAACCAAAGTCAGTCTGTCTTAAAACCAAGTTTCTTGGGTCTTTATCACTTCCTTGCTAATTAAATTTAAACAGTAGCTTCTTAAAATGTAAGAAAATACTGAAGGAAGCTATAATTTGTGCTGTTCTTTATCTTTATTCAGCTTTATTCTATTAATGTGTGATTACAGGTGTGTACATGTTTAGCATGAAGGGGATGGTCTTGGGAAAACTTCTAGGAGTTGGATTTCTTCTGAATTGGGATGTGGGAAGGAATTCAGGTCTTTGGGCTTGTATAACTTGTGTTTTGTACCCCACAGAACCATATCACAGGGCATTTATTGGTACTTGAAATATCACTGTGAAAACTAATATCAATTACATTTTTTATATAGTGGATATTTTAAGTATGACTGATATTGAAAATCCAAACTTCACAAAATTATGCCTCTCTTTTGACACATTAAAATAGAAGCACAACAATATTTTTTTCTATTTTTTAGAAGCACTCTTATTTAAATATCATTTCCCCTTCTCCCTTGGCTTCCCATCCTTTCAAGCTCCACATAGTCCCCCCAACCCACCTTCCACTCACGTCCCAAATATAGTGAGGCCCTCTATGGGGGACCATCAAAGTCAATCACATCATTTGGGGGAGGGCCTAGGTCTACTTTCTTGTCTCTAGACTGCAATAGTATTCCCTCCATAGGAAATGGGCTCCCAAAGTCCATTTGTGCTCTAGGGATAAACACTGGCTCCATTGTTAGAGGTCCCACAGATGGCCCTGGCCTCCTAACTGGTACCCATATTCAGAGATCATGTTTCAGTCCAATGCTGGTTCCACAGCTTTATGACTAGGGTCACCATGTTCTCACTAGGTCTAGTCAACTATTTCTGTGGGTTTCTCTACCACATTCTTGGCTCCTTTGCTCATCCAACCTCCTTCTCTGCAACTGGATTCCAGGAATATGGCAATCAAGGTAGTCACCAATCTCATTATAAGGGAAGGGCATAAAAGGCAGCCTCTCCACCACTGTCTAGAATCTTAGTTGGGGTAATCCCTGTGGATCCCCTAACTTTTGCCCTGTGCCAGACCATTCTCCAAACCTATACTGGCTTCTCTATGAAGGCATCTCCTTTCTAGCCCTCCATTATTCCTACCCTGTCTCAGTCCTCCTGTTCTCTTCTGTTCTCCTCCCCCCTCCTCTTCGCCCCCTCTCCCCTTCCCACCTCCCTTCTCTCTCCCCTCATGCTCCCAGTATTAGAAGCAAAACTCCAATTCAATGAAGATAACTACACTCACAAAATCATAGACAACAGATAATCCCACTTTACCAAACATCAAAAGAAAATGGAGGGGGGAATCCACACACAATAACACCACCAACAGCAAATCCAAAACAAACAAGAATCAACAATCAATGGTCATTAATATCCCTCAGTGTCAATCGTCTTAATTTACCTATAAAAGGTGCAGGCTATCAGAATGGATACAAAGACAGAAACCATCCTTCTGCTGCATACAAGAAACACACTTAAATGTCAAAGACCGATATTACCTAAGAGTAAAGGGTTGGGAAAAGATTTTCCAATCAAATGAACCCAAGAAACAAGCAGGTTTAGCAATCCTAGTATCTAACAAATTAGACTTCAAACTAAAATCAATCAAAAGAGATGAAGAAGGGCATTTGATATTCATCACAGGAAAATTCCATCAATATGAAATCTCAATTCTGAACATCTATGCCCAAAATACAAAGGCACCCACATTTGTAAAAGAAACATTACAAAAAGCTCAAATCACACATAAAACCTCACACACTTACAGTGGGAGACTTCAACACCTCACTCTCACCACTAGACAGGACCACCAGACAGAAACTTAACAAACAAACAAAGGAAGTTATGACCCAATTGGGATTAACAGACATCTGTGGAACATTCCATCTAAACACAAAAGAATATACCTTCTTCTCAGAACCACATGGGAACCTTCTCTAAAATCGACCACATACTTGGCAACATAGCAAACCTCAACAGATACAAAAATTAGGAATAACCCCTGTATCCCATGTGATCACCATGGTTTAAAGTTAGAATTCAACAACAATACAAATTGCAGAAACCCTACAAACCCATGGAAAGTGAACAATGAGGAATTGCACCACTCTTGGCCAAGGAAGAAATAAAAAAGAAATTAAAGACTTCTTAGAATTCATCCTGTCAACCTTCCAGGAGAGAAAAGGCGAGCTGAATCTTCACAGCTTTGGGTCAATACAAGTAAGGAAAATACATCTCAAAATCTTTTCTTAATACTACACTAAATGGATTAAAAAATAATAAGATTCAATCTAAAATCCAAAATGATACTGTGGAGTCCAATATCACTCTCATGAAATATAGTGCTTCCATGTTGACTGGAGCATAGCCCAAAAAGAATAAATGAAGGGGTTATAACAAGCCAAAAGGAAGCATCAGAAAGGTCCCAGGCAGACACACATACAAGGAAAATAGGCTCTAGTTACATTTATGTTCTTTCCCCTTAAACATTTAAGTTGGCTGACTTCCTGATGCTTCTCAGTGTATATTTCAAACACTTGATGTGCTTTGGCCAGGCAGAGGGACCTCTTACTGTCTCACTGAGAGAGGGACCAATCAACTTCCATTTCTTAGCCAGGTCCATCCAATCCCTTATAATAGACCAAAGCTGTAATTTAATATAATCCCAGACCTCTGAGAAGGCTTGGAATGCAGCTCTGGAATATGACAAATCTGACCCTTTGGTTGCATCTCTTTCTTTCTATATTTCTGTCTCTCTGTCTCTGTCTCTCTGTCTTTGTCTCTGTCTCTGTCTCTGTCTCTGTCTCTGTCTCTCTCTCTCTCTCTCTCTCTCTCTCTGTATGTGCATTTGTATTTGTGTATATGTTTCCATTTTAACTGTAAACTGCCTGATTGCTGTGACTTTGTGCTTCCTGCATCTTTATTCTTTATAACAACAGATGAAAAAAATTTCCCCTGAAAACCTTTAACTTCATGACATCAAAAACATCCTTGTTTGCAAATGATATGACCTTATATTTAAAATACCCTAAAGACAAAAACAAAACCAAAATCCCCAGAAGACTTAGATCTGATAAAGAGTTTAAGTAAATAGCAGGCTACACATCCTCATGAAAACATCAGTGACTTCCTACATACCAACAACAGACTTACTGGAAAAGAACACTAGGAGAAGAATCCTGTATCTCTTCCTTTTAAATGGATAATCTACAAATCCACTTAACCAAAGGTGTTAAACACTGATGCAGTGAAATTTATAAGCACCAAAGGATGGCAGAAAGAAAACACTAAAGATGAAAAGAACTCTGGTTTTCATGGATTGGCAGAATGAACACTATACCAATAAAGGCTGCATGAACATTTAAAGCAATCCTCCTAAAACTTCTGATGGCATTTGTGCAGGCTAGTATTTTTTGTTTGTTTGTTTGTTTGTTGAGACAGAGTTGCTCTGTGTGAGCAGCCTTGGCTACCCTGAAACTCTCTGTACAAACCAGGCTGTACAAAGTCACAGAGAACTACCTTCCTCTGCCTTCCAAGTGCTGGGATTAAAGGCATGCACCACCACACCTAAAGTGCAGGCTAGTTTTATGTCAATATCATAGGTCATTTTTGAAGAGAGAACATTAACAGAGAAAATCCCTTCACCAGATGACCTGTAGGCAAGGCTGTGGTTCATTTTCTTGATTAATAATTGATGTGAGAGAAACTAACTCACAGTGGGAAGTGCTACCACTATGCCAATGGTCCTAGGAGCTAAAAGATAGCCAGGCTGAGCAAACCAGGAGGAGTAAGTCAGTAAGCAGCATTTCTCCACAGCCTGTGCATCAGTCCCTGTCCCTGGTTTCTTGCTTTGAGTTCCTGCTATAAGTTATTTGGATAAATGTAGCTGTAATATAAAACAAACCCTTTCTTCCCCAAAATACTTTTGGTTATATTGTTTTATAACAAGCTCAAAAATTAAATAGCAAAAGGACAGTTAATATCATCAATTAATCAATTAATAGGCAATCAAATAATGGATACTTTGCAAATGAAGAAGTACAAATAGTCAATAATTAAAAGAAGTAATATTCAGCATCCTTTATTAGGGAGATGCAAATAAAATCTACAGTGAGATTACATCTCACCTAAAATGAGAAGGGCTGTCATCAAGAAAATAAAAGCCAACATGGGAAAGGAAATCCTCACATTTAATTGATAAGAATGCAAATTAGATCGGCCATGCTATAACTCAGGCAATTTCATAAATCTAAAGTGACAATTAGCATAGTGTTCAACTATACCACAATGTAGAATATAACCTAAGGAATAAAAATAAAGTGTGTAATAACTATGTCTATGTTTATTACAGAAATTCTCACAAAGGCAATGTTATGGATTAACCTAAGTGCTTATCTACAAATGAATAGATATATAAAATGTGGTAAAACATATGTATTCTATATTCACAGTAGCAATAAAGAATAACAAAATGATGCAATTTGCAAGAAAACATAAAAAGTAACTTTAATTATATTACAATAAATAAGCCAGCCACACAAAAAGAAATACTATAGTTCAGCCCATACCCTGGCAAAGTTCAGCAGGCTTTTTTCTGAGTCTCACTTGTCCATTCTGTAGAGTATATTGTCAGCAGTCAAGTCAAGAGCAGTTACTTGCACAAGTGGACAGCCTTGCCACATTGAAAGCACACTCCATATGGAGTTTCTTTGATGTCTATCATCATTTTATGAAATAAATTGATATTATCCAGAGTAGGTGTGTCTCATTGTCACGAAAAACTTTATTAAACATCTCAAATGCCATTTTTGTATGTCTTTGAAGTGTTTGAACATCATCTATCTGTCTAATATGTACCTGTTTAACCTCAAAACATACAAAATGTATCTACAAGTTTGATTATTATAGATTAATTATTAACCTCATTTCTTAATTATACATTGCATTTTTAGATGAGCTGCATAAGCACTATACCCCAAGCAACAGTATAAACATATACACAACATAACAAAAGTAACTTTAAATTTGTATCAATATACCATAACCCATGCCAATGCAAAATATCTGAGATTAATAGTTGTCTTTTTACCTATATCCATATATTTTCCTAAATAATAACAAATATCCATAACCCATCAAATAACCAAAAACTACCCAATCCACCTCTCAGAATGTGGTTGTCATGTTTTGTAGACTGCTTCCTGTTGTCTGTGAGTGAAGGAATCTTTAGATGCCTCTAAGAAAATTGAGATAATGCCCAAGTACTGGGAAGATCAGCCGCAACATTTGTTGACATATATTACCTAGAAAAACTAACTCAGGAGGTCTTCCCTGATCAATCTTCATCCATATTAACCCTAAAGAATTTACAGTATCTTGTTTCCTGTGGAAACAAAAGCATAACCTTTTCCCCAAAGCATTTTTGACTTCCATTCTAAAGTTAGGGTACTTTGAAAATATCTAGGCTCATTTACTTCAGTAGTCTATCTTTCAATCTCAAGTCTCTTTGAAGCTGCCATTTGCTTATCAGCAAAAAAATCAAAATCAATACAATACTATATAGGGTCTAGCCTGTCTTCATTTTCCACTGTTAAGTGTCATGTTTTCTTTTATATTACTTACTTTTACCCTTTCTCTAAAGAATTTATTATTTTTAAAATATTTATTTTTTTATATGACTGTGTATACCCTTTTGTCTTTCTTGAGCATATATACATTGTAACCTCTTTAGGAATGTTTTCTCCATCTGTACCTCTTTCACTACATATCTTTTAGCCTTTTTATCATGTGAGCAAACTTTAAACTGCTAGAGTACAGCTGGATCTTCTGAGTTCCAATGGTTGGCTTTGCCCCCATCTCAGGTCTGTGAAAACCACACCTTAACCATGCAACCTGGTCCAGAGGCCCGTTTGACTGGGAAATGCATTTAACCTTCCTAGGAAGTTGATTCCTTCATTGCCACAGGAGTGTTTCCTTATCTGTTCCTACTTAGAGTGAAAAAGCCATTTTAAGTGCTCAGTTATATAGCAGAGTTTCTTAAAGGAACTATCTTTTATTCCTTCTTATAAAGCTTTCTCAGGCTCTATGTGGAAATATAGGTATCATATTGGAAAGACAAGATGTAGTATTTTTTTTTAAACTCCTTGGGTGCCTATCCACCCAGCTCCCAAATAAATACATGGAGACTACAATTCTTACATAATAATGCCCGGCCTTAGTTTGGTTCATTTCTAGCAATCTTTGTTACCTAAATTATCCCATTACTCTTTAACTACATTTTGCCTATGGGTTTTTTGCATTTCTTCTATATATGTTTCTATATATCTTTCTTTCCTTCTTACTCCATGGTGGCTGGACCATGGCATCCTCATCTTCTTCTCCTTTTCTTGATCCAGGCCCTTCTCTTGAGCCTAGATTTCTCCTCTTATATATTCTCTTTGCTGAGCAGGTATAATGCAGGAAATTACCAATACTGAGCCAGATAAAAATACAAGGGATTTTAATAGGGAAAAGCCTTACTTACAGAGTGACCTAGCCAGCTGGTGGGCAGCAGTCCATACAGCAAGCCAAAAGTGAAATGAAATGGAAACCAGCCACCTGAACACCCCTACTCTACGTCATTCTGACCATGCCGTCACAGGTATATACACTAGGTATATACACTCTCCTAAGTGACAACAATGGGGGAAAGGAGGCATAGTATCCTCCAAGTTACTCCTTGATAAAACGGGATGAAGACAGCCTTGTGGGGTTCTGTAGGAAGAAAATGTTAGTGTAGTGAAAGTCTTGAATGTATTGTATCCAGTCCATGTTAGATGGGATTCGCTTGATTGAAGATCTCACTTGAAATCCTCAACTTGATTGAAGTCAGTACCCGAAGCTCTGGCCAGAGTGTCAGTCGAAATGGAGCAATTTGGATCCTGTGCAGTCAAGGAGGTGTGGCCCATTTTCTTTCCAGGATGTCTAGGGATTACTGTCAGGCAGGTTTTCATTGGCTGTTTGGGACTCAAACATAAACAGTTAGCAGAGAAATGTTTGCTTGTGTAAGTATGCATACCAGAAAAGGCAACCATGGGAACATAACAATTATGAGAGAGTGTACACCCTGAAAGAAAGAGCCAAAAAAAGACAAAGACAGTCCCCAAATTCTTCTCTTAATAAAAAAACTCAAAAGTTTAGTTAAACAACGTGCTTGGATTTTAGAGGAGGAAAGCCAAATCCACCTCTAAATCAAGCATTGGTTTAGTTGAATAGGCACTAGGAAATAAAGAAAAATAGAGTTCTCTGAGAGACAGCTGTAAAGTTTTCCATATGGCATGTTCCTTTTTTTTTTTTTTTTTTTTTGATGGCTATAGCTACCTTCTCTTCTTAAGTATCTACCCATGCAGTGTCCTTTGCCTTATGGAGATGAGTTTTCCTGTGAAGATAAAAGCAAAATACTTCTTTTTCTTTTGAGAGGTTTCTATTTACTTTATGAGATATACCTTAGTAGAATACCTGTCACTTCTTCTCGTCGAGAGGTTTTTCCTTTTCAACTCAAATGTTGATCAACTTTGATGGTATCCAATGTTTTTCTTCTCCTGTGGAAACCAATGCAAAACCCCTACCCCAATGTAACACATGTCCTGGTTTCCATACAGAGGTTAATACATCTTTGAAGTATACCGGCTGATTCAGTTCAGCAGTTTTTTCCATAGTCCAGGGTCTTTTTGCTGCTGTTAGTCCTTTTTCATTGGCATTAAGAAAGTTTAGTGTTAATAAAGCATTATGAAACCTATGTTTGGGAGGTTTAGTCTTCCAAGCCTGTCTATTGAGCATCTCCTTTAGTGTTCCATTAGCTCTCTCAAACTCTGCTTGTCCCGTAAGATTGTATGGTATACCTGTGACATGCTTTATGTTATAATATTTGAAAACTGTTCCAATTTTGTGGAGACATATGCTGGAGCATTGTCAGTTTTTATTTGTGCAGGTATACCCATAACTGCCATCACCTCTAGCAGGTGTGTAATAACAGAATGAGCTTTTTCAGAGTTAAGGGCAATGGCCCATTTGAACACTGAGAATGTGTGTGTAGTATGATACACATATTTCAAATTTCCAAAATCTGCAAAGTGAAAGCATCCATCTGCCACACCTCATTTCTCTGAATGCCCTTAGGATTACAACCTGCTGGCATTGGGGTTTGGTTATAAAAGCAATAAGTAGGACAGTTTCTCACTATCTCCTTGGCTTGTTGCCAAGTGATGGAGAAGTCCTTTTTCAAAACTTTGCTGTTTACATGATGTTTCTTATGAAATTCGGAGACTTCTAGCACACTTCCAATTATTAAACAATCAATCTCATCATTGCCTTGTGCTAGTGGGCCTGGCAGACACCTATGGGATCTGATATGTATAATTTATAGAGGATTGCTTCTGTTTCAGATTGTTTCCTGTAATTGTAAAAACAATGAGTTTAATTCAGTATTTTTTTTTTAATGCAAAGGTATTTAATAGGGAAAAGCCTTACTTACAGAGCGACCTAGCCAACCAGTGGGCAGCAGTCCATACAGCAAGCCAAAAGTGAAAAGAAACCAAAACCTGCCACCTGAATGCCCCTCCCTCTACATCACTCTGGCCCTCGAAGGTGTGGTCAGGCACACCTGTAGCCAGCCCCTAAGCAGGCATGGCTACAACATCCCCTACAGAGGTCCACCTATCTCTCTCTCCTTCCTAGATATTAACAATTTAGCTCTTCATTATACCAGTCAGGTGTTCAGGACAGGCAAATTAACATAGCTTTACAGAGTTTAAACAAAGGCTTCATGAAAGAATGTGATAAGTCTTTGCATCATTAAATAAATGTTCTACAGCAAAACAAATGTAATATATCCTACACTAATATTCTACAATACCTGAGTGATATAAAGCTGATGTAAATGAAATGATAAACACAATTCAGCTTTTGAAGATAGAATTCAATAAAGATGAAGGAGCACTATAGTACTTAACCTGAGATGAAAATCATAATGAAAAATCAATTTTTTCTACTAGAAAAAATCAAAGGAATGCTTTAAAACTATAATAAACCAAGCAGAAGATATAATAGCAGGTCTCAAATCTAAAGCAGAAGACCTATACCAAAAAAGCAAGAAACATGAAAATTAAAAAAATAAAATAAAAAATAAAAATACAGGAAAAGAACACACAGGAAAAAGGGAAAAATGGGAGACAATGAATAAAAAAAGAAACCTTTAAATTTGAGGCATATAATTTCATAAGGAGTGGTGTCTCATTCTATTGATGTAAGGAATTATAATAACCATGTCACCTCTTATAAAGGAAAGTATTTACCGGGGGCTTGCTTAGAGTTTCAGAGGTTTAATCAATAGCTGTCATGATAGCATGGTACCAAGTGGCTAGATATTGTGCTGGAGAAGTAGTCCCAAGTTCAACAACTGGATCTACAGGTAGCAGGAAGAAATAAAGCTCCTGGGTCTTGCTTGGGCTCTTGAGACTCAAAGTCCACCAGAGTGAGATACTTCTTGCAACATGGCCACACATGCTGCATGAAGGCCACACCTCCAAAAACCTCCAAAGTGTTCAACTCACTAGGTATTCAAATAGATGAGCCTATGGGGCCCATTCTTATGTGAAGCACCACAGAGAAGAATCCTAAGTCAAAAACATAGACACTTCTTCAACATTGTAAAAACAAAACTTCCATATGGACAGATGTTTCCATACAAATACAAGAAGCACACAGTACAGCAAATAGACAAGATCAGAAAAAAATTCTTCACAGCAGATCATAGTTAAAACACTAAGTATACATAGCAAATAAAGTGTATTGAAAGTTGCAAGAGAAAAGAACTCAAGTCACACAAATAGGAAAATTCAAAAGAATAACATGCTTTCTCAGGGAAAGCTTTGAAAGCCAGGAGAGACAATTGTAGTGCATATCAAGTTCTGAAAGAATGTTGGTTAATACAGAATAATATACTTAACAAAACTACCTGATATGATACTTAGATAAAGACAAATTTGGATGAGAAAAGTAACCTAAAAATTTACATCCAACAAAACAAACCTAAAGAAAATACAGGAGATCCCTTTCCGATGACCGACCCAGGAACTAGGTGAGTGAGCCTCTGCCCTTACCCAACTCCCAAACAAACCATCACTCACCCCGACCACCCCCACCCCAACTGTGCCTGCCAACATGGGGTAGACACGCCCAGGCAGGGAAAACTTCCCTTCTCCCTGAATCTGGTAGCACCCCACTTTTCCAACCCTTTCTGCCGACCAACCCAGGAATGAGGTGAGTGAGCCTCTGCCCTTACTCAACCCCCACCCAAACCATCACTCACCCTGACCACCCAGGCCCTGCACCCACCTGCTTGGGGTAGACACTTACAGACAAAGAGGAGCTCCCTGAATCTGGAAACACCCCACTCTTCCATCTCTTTCTGCCAACTGATCCACAACCAGTGAGGAGGCTACCAGGAGAGGAAAGACCATCCAGAGTTGTGGACATTGAATTCCTGGCCCCCACACACCACTGGGTCATAAGAGAGGATAGAGAGACCCCACCTGCACCCACTAACAGAAGATATGGGAAGAAGACTGAATAAGATTTCACTCAACAACAGAAAGACCAATATGACACCACCAGAATCTAGGGACTCCACTCCAGAAAGATCTGAAAAGCCCAACACAGAGCATGAAGATGAGATGGACCTCAAAAATTATCTCAGCAAGATGATAGAGACCTTTAAAGAGGAAACAAGAAAATCCCTTAAAGAAATAGAAGAAAAAGCAAACAAAAATTACACAAAATGGAGGAAAAGACAAACAAAAAATTCAAGAAATAAACAAATCTCTTAAAGAATCTAAAGAAACCCAAGAAAAAAAATCCAAACAAGTGAGAAAAGTTCTTGAAACAGTTCAAAGCATGAAAGCTGAAATAGACACAATAAAGAAAACACAGAATGAGGCGATGCTGGAAATGGATAAACTCACTAGAGGATATACATTCATCAACCAAAGAAAACCTCAAGTCCAACAAATCCCTAACACAAAATATCCAGGAAATATGGGACACCGTAAAAAGACCAAATGTAAGAATAATAGGTGTAGAAGAAGGTGAAGAAACACTGCTCAAAGGTACAGAAAACATATTCAACAAAATCATAGAAGAAAATGTCCCCAACCTATGGAAGGATATGCCTATGAAAGTACAAGAAGCTTACAGGACACCAAACAGACTGGACCACAAAAAGAAGTCCCCCTGACACATAATAATCAAAACACCAAATCTACAAAATAAAGAGAAAATATTAAGAGCAGCAGAGGAAAAAGGCCAAGTAACATATAAAGGCAAACCAATCAGAATCACACCCGACTTCTCAATGGAAACTCTGAAAGCCAGGAGGTCTTAGATAGATACCCTACAAGCACAAAGGGAGCATGGATGTCAACCTAGACTACTGTACCCAGCAAAACTTTCAATCACTATAGATAGAGAAAACAATATAGTCCATGACAAAAACAGATTTAAACAATGCATATCCACAAATCCAGCACTACAGAAGTTTCTGGAAAGAAAACTCCAACCCAACAAACATAACTACACTCACAAAAACACTGGCAATAGACAATCTAATTTTACCAAACACAAAAAGAAGAAGGAGGGCAAAATCCACATGCAATGACACTACCAACAATAAATCCAAACAAAGAAGAAGCAATGAACAATGGACATTAATATCCCTAAATGTCAATGGTCTTAACTTACACATAAAAAGATATACACTAACAGAATGGATACGAAGACAGAATCCATCCTTCTGCTGTTTACAAGAAACACACCTAAATTTCAAAGACAGGTGATACCTCAGAGTAAAAGGATGGGAAAAAATTTTCCAATCAAATGGGTTCAAGAAACAAGCTGGTGTAGCAATCCTAATATCTATCAAATTAGACTTTAAACTAAAAGCAATCAAAAGAGATGAAGAACGGCATTTCATACTCATCACAGGAAAAGTACATCAAGATGAAGTCTCAATCCTGAACATCTAAGCCCCAAATACAAAAGCACCCACATTTGTAAAAGAAACATTACTATAGCTCAAACCACACATAAAACCACACACACTTATAGTAGGAAATGTCAACACCCCCTTACAGCACTAGACAGGACCACCAGACAGAAACTTAACAAAGAAACAAAGGATCTGACAGCAGCTATGACCCACCTGGGTTTAACAGATATCTATAGAACATTCCATCCAAACACATAAGAATATACCTTCTTCTCAGTGCCACATGGAACTGTCTCAAAAGTTGACCACATAGTTGGCAGCAAAGCAAACCGCCACAGTTACAAAAGAATTGAAATAACCTCCTGTATCTTATCAGACCACCATGCATTAAAGCTAGAATTCAACATCAATACAAATTGCAGAAAACCTACATTCGAGTGTAAAATGAATAAGACCCAATTGCACCATTCCTGGGTTAAGGAAGAAAAAAATAATTAAACACTTCCTAGAGTTTAATGAGAATATAGACACAACATAGCCAAACTTATGGGACACTCTGAAAGCAGTGCTAAGAGGGAAGTTCATAGCACTAAGTGCCCACATGAAGAAACTGGAGGAAAGTCACATTAGAGAATTGCCAGAACAACTGAAAGCTTTAGAGCAAAAAGAAGCAAACACACCAAGTAGGAGTAGATGCCAGGAAATAATCAACCTGAGAGCCGAAATCAACAAAGTAGAAACTATGAAAACAGTACAAAGAATCAATGAAACAAAGAGTTGGTTCTTTGAGAAGATCAATAAGATAGACAAACCTCTAGCCAAACTAACCAAAAGGCAGAGAGAGAGCATGCTAATTAACAAAATCAGAAATGAAAAGGGGGATATAACAACGGACACTGAGGAAATCCAGAGAATCTTCAGGTCATACTTTGAAAACCTGTATTCCACAATATTGGAAAATCTAAAGGAAATGGACACCTTTCAAAATTAAATCAACATCAGATAAACAGTTTAAATCGACCTATAACCCCTAATGAAATAGAAGCAGTTATCAAAAGCCTGCCAACCAAAAAAAAGCCCAGGGCCAGATGGCTTCACTGCAGAATTCTAGCAGAAATTCAAATAAGAGGTAATTCTAATACTCCTCAAACTGTTCCGCACAATAGAAGCAGATAGGATATTGTCAAACTCTTTTTACAAGGCTACAATCACTTTTATACCCAAGCCACACAAAGATATGAATAAGAAAGAGAACTACAGACCGATATCCCTCATGAACATCGATGCTAAAATACTCAATAAAATATTGGCGAACTGAATCCAAGAACATATCAGAAAAATCATCCACCATGATTAAGTAGGCTTCATCCTAGAGATGCAAGGATGGTTCAACATATGAAAATCCATCAATGTAATCCACCATATAAACAAACTGAAAAAGAAAAACCACATGATCATCTCACTAGGTGCTGAAAAAGACTTTGACAAAATCCAACATCCCTTCATGATAAAGATCTTAGAGAGAACAGGAATAACAGGAACATATCTAAACATGATAAAAGCAATATACACCAAACCAATAGCCAAAATCAAACTAAAAGGAGAGAAACTCAATGAGTTTCCTCCAAAATCAGGAACAAGGCAAGGCTGTCCACTCTCTCCATATCTCTTCAATATTGTACTTGAAGTTCTGGCTATAGCAATAAGACAAGAAAAGTATATCAAAAAGATACAAATTGGACAGGATGAAGTCAAACTTTCACTTTTTGCAGATGACATGATAGTCTACATTAGTGACCCAAAAAACTCTACCAGGAAACTCCTACAGCTGATAAATACCTTCAGCAAGGTAGCAGGATACAAAATTAACTCAAAAAAATCAGTAGCCCTACTATATACAGATGATAAATCCAATGAGAAAGAAATCAGGGAAACATCACCTTTCACAATATCCACAAGCAACATAAAATATATTGGGGTAACACTAACCAAAAATTGAAAGACCTGTACAATAAGAACTTTGAGACTTTAAAGAAAGAAATTAAAGGAGATACCAGAAAATGGAAAGATCTCCCATGTGCTTGGATAGGTAGAATTAACATAGTAAAAATGGAAATCCTGCCAAAAGCAATCTACAGATTCAATGCAATCCCCGTCAAAATCCCAACACAGTTTTTCACAGATATTGAAAGCACAATAATCAACTTTATATGGAAAAATATAAAACCCAGGATAGCCAAAACAACTCTTTACAATAAAGGATCTTCTGGAGGCATCACCATCCCCGACTTCAAGCTCTACTATAGAGCCATAGTTTGAAAACAGCTTGGTACTGGCACAAAAATAGACAGATAAACCAATGGAATTGAATTGAAAACCCTGATATTGACCCACGCACCTAAGAATACCTTATTTTTGACAAAGGTGCTAAATCTATACAATGGAAAAAAGATAGCATCTTCAACAAATGGTGATGGTACACTTGGATTCAGACATGCAGAAAATTGGAGATAGATCCATACCTGTCACCATGCACAAAACTTAAGTGCAAATGGATCAAAGATCTCAGCATAAATCCAGCCACACTGAATCTTCTAGAAGAGAAAGTGGAAATTACCCTTGAACAAATTGGCACAGGAGATTGCTTCCTGAACATTACACCAGTAGCACAGACATTGAGGTCTGCAATTCATAAATGGGACCTCCTGAAACTGAGAAGCTTCTGCAAGACAACGGAAACAGTCAGTAGGACAAAACGACCACCCACAGAATGGGAAAAGACCTTCACCCATCCCACATCTGACAGAGGACTGATTTCCAAAATGTATAAGGAGCTCAAGAAGCTAACCACCAAAACACCAAACAATGAAATTAAAAAGTAGTGTCCAGAATTAAATAGAGAATTCTCAACAGAGTAATCTGAAATGGCTGAAAGACACTTAAGAAATTGTTCAAAATCCTTGGCCATCAGAGAAATGCAACTCAAAACAACTCTGAGATACCACCTCACACCTGTCAGAATGGCTAAAATCAAAAATACTAATGACAGTCTATGCTGTAGAGGATGTGGAGAAAAAGGAACACTCCTCCATTGCTGGTGGGAGTGTGAACTTTTAAGACCACTCTGGAAATCAGTGTGGAGGTTGCTCAGAAAAATGGGAATCAGTCTACCTCAAGATCCAGCCATTCCTCTCTTGAGTATACACCCAAATAGTGCATGTTCATACAACAAGGACATATGTTCATCCATGTTCATAGCAGCATTATGTGCAATAGCCAGAAACTGGAAGCAACCTAGATGTCCCTCAACTGAAGAATGGATTGAGAAAATTCGTTACATTTATACAATGGAGTACTACTCAGCAGAAAAAAGCAATGGAATCTTGAAATTCACAGACAAATGGATGGAACTAGAAGAAACCATCCTGAGTGAGGTAACCCAGTCACAAAAAGACAAACAGTGTATGTACTCACTCATTTATGAATTTTACACATAGAGCAAAGGATTACCAGCCTATAATCCTCTTCATGAAAGAAACTAGGAAACATGAAGGACTCTAAGTGATAAATGGTCCCCAGGAATGGAAGTGGCATGAACTCCTGAACTAATTCGGAGCATGAGGGTAGGGGAGAGGGAGCTGCTACAATAAGAGCAAGAGAAGAGGAGTAGAGTAGAGGAAATGAAGGGGCAGAAATATTGACTTGGGGGAAGAATAGAGGAGAGAGAGCAGGATGAGAGATACCACATCAAAAGGAGCCACTATAGGTCTGAGAAGAGACCTGGAACCAGGGAGATCTCCAGAGACCTACAAGAATGACAGGATCTGACAATCCAGGCAATGCTTGAGAGGATAACCTAAAAGCCCTTCCCCTAAAATGAGATTGATGACTTCTCTTTATGACATCCTAGAGCCCTCATCCAGTGGCTGATGGAAGCAGAGACAGACATCCACAGGTATACACTGAGCTGAAATTGGGAATTTAGTTGAAGAGAGGGAGGAATGAAGAACGAAGGGGTCTGTACCAGGTTGGAGAAACCCACAGGAACATTTGACCTGAACAAGGGAGAACACATCGACTCCAGATAATGTCTGGGAGGCCAGTACAAGACTGATCCAGACCCCTGAACATGGATGTCAATAAGGAGGCCTCTGCACTCCAGGGAGCCTCTGGTGGTGGATTAGTATTTTTCCCTGGTGCAAGAAGGGACTTTGAGAGCCCATCCCACGTGAAGGGTTACACTCTGGCCCTGGACACATGGGGAAGGGCCAGGACCAGCACTGGAAGATTTGGTGGACTTTGCAGAGCCCTGTTGAGGGCCCTACCCTGCCTGGGGAGTGGTGGGTGGATGGGGTGGGGCGTAGGCTGAGGGTGGGGGAGCATTGAGGGGGTGAGAGGAGGGAGAAGGAGAAGGGACCTACATGTGAAACAAGCTTGTTCCCTAACTAGAACTAATAAATATATTTTAAAAAAAGAAAATACAGAAAGCATTAGTTCAGGGTAAAGAGAGTAATAGACATGGGCAAGAGACTGTGGAAGTAAATACAAAGCCATATTATTAAGACATAAACTACAACTGGGAACACAAACAACACAAAACAACAATAACAACAGGATAATGACAGTTAATACATACATTTATTAATAGCTATAAATATTAATGGCATCAATTATATAAATAAAACAGAGAAACCAATGGAATGTACCAAGAAACAGAACACATCTATCTTTGCCCTCCAAGGAAAACATCTTAGTTTTAAAGATAGATACCACATTACAGTAAAAGAATGGACAAAAGCCCTCCTATCATATAGGACCAAGAAACAAGCAGGTGTTAGCATCCTAATATCTGACAAAAAATAGGCTTCATACTAAACTAGTCACACATCATGTAGATATTTGGTGTCTAGAATGTATAGATAATAGCAAAAGCAAGCATCAAAACAGCAAAAAATAACCCAGTTAAAAGTGAGGTACAGAAATAAACAAATAGTTCCCCACAGATGAAACACAAATGGTTGAGAAACACTTAAAAGTTGTTCAACATCCGTAGCTGCAAAAATAAAAATGCAAAATAAAACTAATTTGTGATTTTTATCTTACTTTAGAGATATCTGCTTACCCATGTTCATGAAACAGGGTTTGGTAGAGTAGAGCAATTTTTTTGAGGAACTTAACTCATGCATATTTTTTGTAGATATGATACAGAAGAATTTTTTTCTTGGTTCATTGTATCATGATAATACAATGTCCTAATAGTAAAGACCTTATCCTTAATCAATAACATAGTTAAGACTTAGATTTTTCCAGGGTAAATTTATGTTCAACTTGTAATAACTAATTACACAGTGTGTTGTCAGATTTTAGGTTAAAAAATGATAAAAGGCTTATTTTGGCACATATTTTCCTCATTTTCAATTCATAGTTGCTTGACCACATACAGGTACCAAACATAGTACATCATGTACAGATAGTACATAACACACATTGACAACAATTGGGATTGGCCAACTCACCTCATGCCAATCAAGAAAAGAGAGAATCCAGGTCCTAGGAATTTATTGGAAAACAACTTCCCATTAACATCAGTCACTACACATAGGTATTCATACTGCCAATCTTTATACATGTGTTTTGATGGTTTCCATCCAAACTCTTGTAATATTAGGAGAGAATTAATATAATTTGTTCATAAGTACTTACTGGAATTCATCAGTGAGGCCATCTGGCCTGGAGCTGATATGGTTGTTTTGGCAGGGATAGGAAAGTAATATTTTTAAATTACAGTCAATTTATCTAATAAGTAATGCTGCTTAATCTCTTTCTTTTTGTGTGGGATTTGATGGTCCCTGGATTTTCAAGAAACCACCTGTTGTACTTCATCTGGTTCACTGAATTTACTTACAATTGCTTTTCCCCCATTAAAAGAAATTCTTTAAAAATTTATGGTTGAACATAATGAAATATGATCATACCTACTGACTGTTGAACCCTTGTAATTCTCCATTATTCCGTCCCCTACATATCAACCTCTAAACTTCTTGTCAGCTTATTATTATACTTATTAACCATTTAGTGTTGGCTATGGTGTGTATGGTGTGGTGTCATCCACTGTTGCATGGGCAATCTATCAGTAGTTTAGTCCACAAAGAACAGTTTCCCTTCATTTGACCACTATTAATTGCCAATAGCTCCTGGGTTAGGAATGGGCCTTATAAACTTCTCATCCATTTGTGATATAATTTATTTTCTTTTGTTGAATATTTTTTCATTTATTATATCCTGATTACATTTTCCCCTCTCTCTACTCCTTCCACTTCTTCCCCTCCCATTTGAATCTGTTTCCTTTCTGTGTCTCATTAGACAACAAGCATACTTCTAAAAGATAATAATATATATCATAAAACAAAAATACATCAGAATAGGACAAATCAAACAGAAGGAAAAGTATAGTGATATTGTTTATGATCTAATAAAGGTTGCCTGAGTATCAGAATGCAAAGCTAGCCACAGCCATAGAGGCCAGACAGTGGTAGTACACTCCTTTTTAAATTTTATTTTTCATTATGTTTTTAATTTTATAATTATAATTAGACCAATTTTAATTAGAAACAAGCTTCTTTTGTATGACAATCTCAGTTCCCTCTCCCTCCCTCCATGCCCTATCCCAACCTCATTTTGTTCCCCAGGGAGGGTGAGGCCTTCCATGGGGGAATCTTCAAAGTCTGTCATATCATTTGGAGCAGGGCCTAGACCCTACCCCGTGTGTCTAGACTGACAGAGTATCCCTAATTTTCATTTGCAAGTGGTTAGCAATTGGAAATGCTATGCTGCTATTTTTGCTGGCTTGAGCTTGTTAAGATAAGCACAGCTGCTATGAGTGCTTTAGCCATGGCAAAGCCTGGAGACAGTAATTCAAAACAATCCTACCATATAAATCCAGGTTCTCTACAGTAGTAGAACTTACTTAATGAATCTTAAATTTCTTCGTGTGTGTGTGTGTGTGTGTGTGTGTGTGTGTGTGTGTGTGTGTGTGTTTTTCTAAGAATGACTTACAGACTATGTATGGTCCAATTTATCCAGCAGTAGCTGGCTATGAACAAATTGCTCAGTCCACAAGGCTGGATGTCTCAGTTGATTTTCAGTAGATGCTTGAATCTTGAGGAAGGAGGCTTTCACACCAGTGAAGGAATGGAAATGCTAGCAAGCCTAGAGCAAGCATGCAAAGAACAAAATCTTCCTTCTTGCATGTACTTATATAAGCTTCCACCAGAAAGTGTCAAACAAGATTCAGATCCAAGGAGTGTGAGTTTTACCTCAAAAGTCCAAACTAGAATGGAT
Source organism: Cricetulus griseus (assembly GCF_003668045.3). NCBI lineage: Eukaryota > Metazoa > Chordata > Mammalia > Rodentia > Cricetidae > Cricetulus > Cricetulus griseus. The sequence goes on from NC_048599.1 coordinate 130,927,690, forward strand.
CCACCCACTTCAGAACAATAAAAAAATAATCTATCACAGATGTGCTTTCCATTTCTGGATTGTAGTTCTTTTTACAGATATAATCAAGTTGACAACCAAGAATAGTCATTATACCTACTTATCCTCCAGGTCTTATATTCTATCCTCTTCTGAGATGTTCCTGATTAATGACTCTGGCATGGGAAGGATTGTTAACAAAAAATGTCCTCTTTGGGGTTGATCACTCACAGTTCACAGTTAATTATTATCAACATTGTAACCAAATATGAGTCTCTATCAGCTGCTTCCTGTTGCATAAAAAAAATAAAGAAAGAAACAAGAAAAATAAGAAAGTTTATTTGACCAGGGCTAGAGTACCCAAGGTCTCTGAGTATAAACACAAATATAGTGACATTTATCGGAATTTTATTCATTCATAGTCTAGATGCCTTTAAAATGTGTTTAATTTTAATATATATCTAATATATCTTCTATGCTATCATTTCTGATGTTTATGTTTACTATAATAACAATAATAATAATAGGATTTTAAATGTTTGTAATATTTTAATTAATGTCTATTATTTACATAAAAAGAATAATAAAAGCTAACTGATTTTTTTACCTTTTACATGGCTGTAGTTCTTCCTTTGGCAATCGTGATTATGGAGGGTTAAAATCAATCACTCGACTTCTGAAAATGATTTCCCATTTCATTTTGCTATCATTAACTTTGACACAAACTTTTATTCACTCCTGATAATAATGTGGAACAACCAAAGTTACTAAGAGTTATTATCAACATTCATACATTTGGATAAGTATATGATGACCACTTACACTTTTGAACTCTTCCATTACCATGAGATTTTGCATAGCCTGCTGTTGTTGTTTAATGTTTTCTATCTCTTCTTTTGTTTTTTTATGAGTCAGTGTTTACCTATACAGCCTAGCAAAGTTGTAAGCCCAAAGTTTTCCTGATGAAACATAGAACCTACAGAATGACTGAACTGAATTTGGTCAGGCCTGTACTTTGGTGACAGATCTCTTTCAATACTGTGGAGTGGGGTTTAGAAGAGTTTTCCAGTGTCTTGTCTCTTTGTAGGTCTTAGCTAGTTGTGTCTTCTTGGGCTTTGGCAATGAATACTTTTCCACCTGCTTTTCTAATCCTATTTCTCAGTGGCATTCAAACTCTGCTTTTCACCTTCTTTGGATATTAAGCAAGAGTTATCTTCTTACCTTATCACCTAAATCAATAAATTACATCTTTATTAGGTGAGAAAAGCAGATGGGTCTTTTAGACAGTGCTTGACCTATTCCATTAATCACAGTCTCCTCTGTACACCCAGCACATGTACAGATGTCAGCACTGGCTATAATTTTTCACTTATATTACTTTTTGTGTTTTGCCTGGGCATTGATTATGGAATCTCAGGCATGAGTATACCCACTGTGAAATTCTAATTGAAGAAGCTACTGAGTCCCACATGTTCTTATTATTAAAAAACATGTTTGTAGAATATATCATTATCAAAATTATTTAAAATATAATTCTAATTTTAAAATATATATATGTAGTTGATCAAGTCCTATAACTCGTAGGAACATGGTTCACTCATATTTTATGATAATTCACTTAAATAATCAGCTACATTTTGTATACTACCATGTTAATGAATAAAATTCAACATTTTTTCTTTAAATCATTTTCACTCCCCAAGAAATTTGATTTCTAAGATTTTTCTATGCTTCAAGACTGTATGTATCTACATTGTTGTGTTAAAGAAAATAGCAATAAACATAAAAGCAAATAAAATTATTTATAATCAAATATTGTTAAATTCAGACTGTTATATATCTTCTGTCTTTATTAAAAATGGCTTATGTACCCTTCATGTCCTTTAACTTATAAAATGAGAATTCATGTTTCAGAAATTCAATCATGCATAAATTGTTTGTATGTTCAACTTCAAACATATTATAATTCTGTCCCCAAAACGTTGTTGGCTTAACAAAAAATAATTTTATAGTAGTTAATTTGAGGTATAGAATATCTAGAATTGAGATTCATTAATCACCTTTCATTATATTTAACATAACTGTTTGCATCAAATTTTGTTTTAAATTTGAAAGAAAAATAGTGTTATAAAATCACTTTTATCACTTTTTCTGAAACTTCTATGAGATTATATTGAATATGATTTTTGATAATATGTTATGACAATATGGTATGAGATCAACTACTAAACTTGTTAAAGGTTTATAATTTCTAATGATGCTATGAATTATATTAGTCTATATTAGCAAAATTAGTAATGTGTGCTACAGGAGTGAAGCAGTTGGTGGCATTGTACCTGCTGACATGGGCAGAGACTCCGACGCTCAGGTTCTGATCACTTTCTTCTCTTTATTCTGGACCCAGACCCACTGAATGATGCTATATTATTCCTCAGGAAGAGTCTCCCCCTTCTCTAAAATCTTCCTTCAAAAACTGCCACAAACACTGCCTTGTTTCTTTCCTGAGTGACTCTAAATCCTGTCAGCTTAGCATTGAAATTAAGAATCACAATTATGTTTGACTATGATTTTCACTTTCTGAAATTCCAGAAAATTGCTTTATAAGAGAACTTGCCAATTTTTGTCTAGTAAGCCTGTGCCATTTCTTGCTTATCTGAAATTTAGCTGTTAGAAGCTCCCACATATCAGTGAATATCAATTAATTACCTATAGATCTTTACATGATGCTTATTCTTAAATGGGTCATGATAGCAAAATAAAATATGTGGATCTATTTTTAAAAGTAGACTTTCCTGTCTCAAAAGGCAAAATACTTGATAAGTTGTAATTATTTATTATTATTATTATTATTATTATTATTAATATTAATATTAATATTATTATTTTGGTTTTTCGAGACAGGGTTTCTCTGTGTAGCTTTGGAGCCTATCCTGGCACTTTCTCTGGAGACCAGGCTGCCCTTGAACTCATAGAGATCTGCCTGCTTCTGCCTCCCAAGTGCTGGTATTAAAGGCGTGCACCACCAACGCCCAGCTATTCATAATTATTTTGTTATTTATTTATCATTATTATTTTAGCATCAAAGTTGAGATCAAGTACTGCATGCTGCAATGAAGTTTAAATAATTACTTTTTATTATATCTTAGATTTGTGAACTGCTTAACAGCTTAGCTGTGGGAAAATCGAGAAAAAAAATATTATAGTTTTGCCACCACGAAAATCCAATCTAGTAAGCTGTGAAAAGTCATGTAAACATAATGTCAATTCAAAGGAAGAAAATACCACAGCCTCACATGCATTGATTTCATGGTTTATGATTCATGATGACAAAATGACTTGCCCTAATTAAATAAGTTAGGAATGAAAACACGAGGTAATTAAATTCCTTGAAGTACAAAGGCCAAGATTAAGTGTGTAAATGCTTTCTGAGGGAATAAAAAGTGAGAAACAATGGGAGTGACCTGCTCAGGGAAGAAAAGAAGAAACAACAGTGGAATTGGTCATGAATAAAGTCAAAAGCAGAAATAAAAGCCTGGGCAAGCCAGGGATACATCAATTTATACTAGTGATTGTGTGCCAAAAAGAGGAACTCGAGATAGTTGAGACAGTAATTCTCATATTTCGAAGCTACGCAGAAGTTTCACTTCATTTGATTACTGTAAGTGCTGCTTTGTACATCCTTGGTTTTCTTTGATAAAGGCACTATTTTTGTTTAAAATCACATTAAGAAGAAATGCACAGGTCTGCCCATGTCTCAGCAAAAAAAAAAGAAAGGAAGGAAGGAGGGAAGTAAGAGAAAGAAAGAAAGAAAGAAAGAGAGAGAGAGAAAGGAAGAAAAAGGCAAAATAAAGTAAAAATAAGATAAAAATGCTTTTAGCAAAGTCTTCGGAGGAAATGCTGTTTCTTTGTTGGGAATCACAAGAAACTCATTAGAATCAGGCCTCACATCACTAAGAAAAGGGGAAGAAGCTTCTATTCCTGTATTCCTGATTCTAGAGCATCCCCAAAGCACAGAGCCCTAGTTTGTGTGCATCACGTGGACTGATATGCACAGAAGGGACAAAGCAAATATTTCAGAGCTTTGATGGAAAGAGTGATGAGGAGCACTGAGCACCATGTCATCTACTCTGTATGAGCAACAACACCAACACCACACACACACACACACACACACACACACACACACACACACATACACACACCACTTGAGACATGAGGCCTGGCAGTGGTTCCGTATGCCTTTAATCCCAGCACTTGGGCAACAGAGGCAGTGGCTCTGTGTGAGTTACACAGAGCAAGTTCTAGGACAGGCTCCAAAGCTACACAGAGAAACCCTGTATAGAAAATAAATAAATAAACACTTGAGAAAAATGCTATTAGCACTTTAATAGCAATGTCATTTTAAGTCACTTTGAAAACTCCTGTTCTCAATCTCCCACAATTCTTCTTGTTAAAGTGGCAAGTCAGATGGAATCTCCATTTGAGTTTCTGATGGAACCCTGAAGTAATAGATAGGATTTCAACTAGTTCAGGAAAAATAATTTACAATAGACAATGAATGTAAGGTTTTATCTATAGTATAATCTTTAGGAAACCAGGATTGGGTCTTTTGACATAACCTCTTTCTAACACTACTCCCCGGCAAATACCAAAATCCAATCTCTGTACTGAGGAAGCAGAAAACTATGACAGAGATGTAGTTAAGTTTATCCAGGGCACAATTATCCTTCTACATTTTATTGCAGAATAAATTTTCTTTGGGTCTGGATATTAGAGGCATTCTGGGAAGAATTTTTGGTTATCACTAAATAAACTCAAGGAGTGTGTAACACGTGTACTGTGTTGTCATATCAAACCCTGTGCAATAGGTGAAGTTTCATCTATGTCCTTATATCCATTTAAAATCCTGTCTGTTTTTCTGCTATATTCCCAAACCACTCTAAATCTATCACAGTTCCCCTGCTTACTTAAAAATATTATCACAGCCCAAATAAAGCCACACTTTTTAAAGTAAGTAACAAAATAGAAAACACCACTGGATTTGTATAAAAGCTTTAGTCATTTTATAGAGGTGCACATGAGACCTTGCTTGTCTTAGCATGCTGATGTATATGTTTATGATAATTTATGTCATATGTGTATGATAATTCACCGTCATAGAATGATAGTTCATGCTGCATCTGGACATAACTTTCCCTCCAATTGTTTGCTGAGAACACTGTCAGAAATCTATACACTGGTCATGGAAGCAGAACTAAAGTTTGATTCAGGACCTACAAAGGTATCCTGTTGCATAAACTTATATGCTTCCAGAAATGTCACTGAATACAAATAACCATAAGTAAACAGTATGTATTAGGAGAAATTCTTTTACCCATATGATTAAAGAGGTGAAAGACATGTACAATGTATGAGGTTTTTATAATGTCAACACAAAATGCACATTTGGTAATTGATAAAGAATTGTACTGGACATCCTGTCAGTAGAGTAGTAGGTCTTGCCTAGTGCGATGTGGGGGGCATACTCTGTAGGAGTGTGTGCTGTATTTATTTACTTTCTATAGGTAAGGTATTGTTTAATTGTGCACAGATATCAGCTTATAGAAAAATGAATCTAATTAGAATGTTCCTTGGACAATTATAATACAAATTAATTAAAAATAAAATACAGTTTATTTCTACTGATAGGAAACAGGTCACAATTTAATGAATGAAATATTAAACTAGCTTTGCTTCTATTAGTAAAGCCATTTCATTGTTACATTTTTTCAGCAACAATTTTCTTTCATAGCCTTTCTTCCCTTACCTCTAATGTCCTACTGATTCATTTGTTTTGATAAAGCTCCCTCATATAGGTAGCTATATAAACAGAAATATGTTGTCACACAGTTCTGAGGTCTAGACTCTGTAGAAGTGATCACAGCCAGATTTCTTCCTTCTGTGGCTGCTTTCCTTGGCATGTACTTCCAAGTGGGCATCTTCTTCCCACTGTGCCTTCACATGTTCAAATGTACACAGAAATTCCCTAATTACCTCTTTTTATCAAATGCTAAACATGTTTCTAAGGCTCACACAAATAATATAATTTTAGAATAAACCCCTTTTAAATTCCTACAGAACTCATAGTCAAAGTATTAGGGACTTCAATATGAGGATTAGGTGGGAAAGCTTCAACCATGATGCCTTATCTCCTAAAAGAAATTTTCCACTCTAAGAGGATATTGTGTATGATTTAAGAAATATTTTGTTTATTGTCTCTATTTGTGCTAAATAGGCATAGTTAACATTTATGTTACTGATATGCAATGGCTAGCTTTGGAGGTAATGCTGGAACAACCAAAAATATAAAAAACAAAAACAAAGCAAAGCAAAAACCTGTAAGATTGAGGAATATTGGTAAGAAAACTATAATTCTCAAGGAATTAAATATTCATTTATTTTTTTCTTAACTATGAGAGGGGCCTGATGATAACCAGGGAAAGGGATTCTCTGTGTTTTGATCACCAATCAGTCCTCAATGGAATTGCAGTTTCTGCTTTGTGTTATTTTCTGTAATTAAAGCTTGTTCATTGAGACCTGGTGCCATCAGTATTGGCTAGACTGCCTGGTAATCTTATCCGGGATTTCACACACATTCTAATGGGTTGATGGGAGGATGTGGACAAGAGGACAATAAACAAAGGTATTGTGCTTATGAGGCTCAGCATGTAGATGGGAAGAGTGAATGGCTTGTTGTAAGGACTCACACCACCATAGGAATCTAACCTTTGAGATTTACAGTTGATTCACACATTAACAGACATAACAAACATATGAGCTCAATTTGCCTTAAAGGTCAGTTAGCACAGTTTCCATAAATTGATATTATCATATTTAATTACTTTATATCAATGTAGCATAAATCTCAAATTGGGGAAATTTCTTACAAGGTTTTTGAAAGTTTTAAGGACATTAAAAGGTGACAAATTACTTTTATTTACCAGTCTTAATCTAAAACAGTTTGAATTTTCATGTGGGTTTTAAAGCTCATAATAACATTTGTGTGTGTCTCCATGCAAGAAAGATCCTGCAATAGAAAGGACACAAACTTGGCCCAATAGATATAATTATTTCAGTAAAGATAGATATAAAAAAAGTTTGGTCTTTGTGTTATTCTTTAAATACTAAACAGTAATTTTTGTACTTTGACACTTAAGATAAAATGTGTAATTAAACAACATGTGAAATTCTTTATCAGTTCATGGAGTAAGAAATAAAATCTGTTGTGTTAGTCAGCATTTTGTTACTATAACCAAATATCTGAATTAATCAATTCATTAAGTTTAAACATTCATTTTGAACAGCAAATTTGGACATTGCAATCCATGGGTGATAGGAACTGTGTCAAAGAGGCTCGTCTTGGTGGGGTTCATGTAGATATCCTGGTATGTGGGAACAAAGGAAAAGAAACAGCTGGATTCCTGTTTTCCCTTTAAAGATTATAGTCCAAAAGGCCTAAAAAATTATTACTAGGCTCTATCTTCTACATTTCCATTATTTTCCCACAGCACCAAGCTGGGAACTAAGCATTAAGTGAGGTGGAATTCAATTCTAGTTTACAGCAACTGGCAAAGAAACGTTCATGAAGGTCAAAGCACAAAGGATGAAATCAGTTTGAAAAGTGAAGGCAGAGCCTGAGGATAGAAGCTGGCATTTACATTTATTCCAGGGAATCCATCAGCATATTCTTTGATGGAATTGCTCTTCAAAACACATCTTCCCACAATGTGGCTTTACCAGATAGACATACTTGTGGACATGATCTGAGTTCAGCTGTCATATATCACAAGATGGCAGGAGCTAACAGATCCCTGAGGACTATCCTCTGATAGTGAAGGTAAGCCTTCACACAAACATACAAAATAAAGAAAAACAAAGTTCTAAAAATAACAAATAATTTCCTCATGATTACTGGATCTTTAGAGTAAATGGTGTGTGTGTGGGGGGTGTGTGTGGGTGTGTCTGTGTAAACAAATTACATGGAAGAATATAGCAGGACAAATGAAGATACCAGTATGGATTTTTACAAATATACCTTTCACACAGCAAAAACTTTCATAATCCCCCAATAAATACCAAAAAAAAGTTCCAAATTTTAATGTTTTCCCAGAAGTTCTGAGTGTCAGGAATTAGCAGTGCTTAATCGCTCTGTCAGTGGGTGACCTTGTATACTCACAGAGAACTTAAGAAAAAGGAGCCTTCAGTGTGTCTCATTTAAGACAGACATATTTTAAAGAACTGCCCCCAAAAGTATTGAAGCTTTCAAATTATTTTGTCATCATAGAATTAGCATGCATATTTCTAAAAATAAATAAAAACATACTGTAAAACACTGCAAAAATAAAGTAATTTACATATGGGTCTTGGTTTAAAAATTTAGCCATTTAAATATATACTCTTCTGCCCATAGCAACTCAGAGTCCTTTTGAAATACATAATTACAAAGACTCATTTCTTCCCATCTGCCATAAAGACCATATTCACTGAAAAAGAACCAGATGTGGCAAACAAATAAACATGTGTGCCATTGTCAAATGCTGCTGTGGTGAAGCATGCAAGTGACACACCAATTAATGCCTGAGAACAGCTGGCTCTAAAGAGCAAGGAAAGTGATCACTTTGTACCATAAATGGATGAATCCACAGATGTTTCAGGTTGTTGGCATTTGTAAGATGTATTTTAGAAGACACTGAATGAAAGCATGCTGTTTTACAAAACTTTGCTGGCTGACACATTAGGAAGAGAAACTTTGCGGAACACTTAAAGTGTGAATACAGACTTTAGGATGAGCAAGATGTGGTGTGCAATTCTTAATGCATACTCACTCAAGCAAACCATAGACTAGCAAAGTGGAACAAGCCTTTCTTGCCCAGTGGTTCTTGGGGTTTTTGTGGTATTCTAAACATCAATGAGAATGTCTTCAGGAATTGTAGTAACATTACTATCTCATGTCTGCTCTTTTCTTCATGCATATTTATATTGGCAGTGATAGTAGAATTTGAAATGCATTCATGAAATATACTTGAGTACTACTGGTCTTTCTTGACCACACATCAAAAATGAAATTGACAGACTAGTTAATAATGCATAAGAATATACAAGATCAGCTTCATAGATTAACTTGTATTCTTTCTTTGACCTGTAAAATGTCATAAACACTTTTCAGAGAAAAGTTGGACATCTTTACAATTTCTGATATGATTGAAGCTGTCACATACTGTAAGCTTTCTAATTACATTAAATGAAAATTTTAGGCTTTTGCCAATCCGAATTATAATCATTAACCTTATTTATCACTCAGTAACCAACTAAAAGTCCATATTGGAAATATTATTAAGAAACAAGAGATGAATTGGATTAAAAAAGCAAGTCAAATATAATGTATGACTTTCAAATAAACAATTATATAATTTAATAGTACTCCTACAATAAGTTATAGATATGGGAGGTTTTTATACAGGTATCTTTGTGAATTCTTTAGTTTTTAGTCAGAATGGAATGTAAGTTTCCATTATTGTTGACTCCATTCCAAACACATGAGAAAATATATTCAGATTATACATAACTTGAAGGGAAAGTGATTTTAATCAACTATTTCATAAATTCATGGACTGTTCTCTTTAGAATAGTTTAGTAGCTTAAATTCGCACTCATGATTCTGAGCTAAAGGACAATTTCAAAGTTACAATCAAATAATAATGCAAGATAAGTAACTAATGAAGACATTTTATACAGACAAGTTCAGTGACCATTTTTTCTAGCACCTGTAGATCATGGTATCCTCAAGCTCATGTAGATTTGTCTGCCTCTGCCTCCCAAGTGCTGGGATTAATGGCATGCACAACCACTGCCCTGCTTTATCAGTGACCTTTTGTGAAAGAATTTCCAGTAACAAAGTTGGAGATGTGAAATATGAATGAACATATTCTAAACCTCATTGAACAAACCAGGTTCATATGATTGTTTTCTCATCAGGAATATCTAAATATTTCTAACCATGTTGAAACTGCAGGTGCTTCCTTCCCCTCCAGACTCTTCAGTGATTGGAGTAGGGTTATGTTTGCCTTTGATGTTTTGTGAAATAATTAACCATAAATTAATTGAACACAAATGTTCTGGTGATAAGAAATGTTTATTCATGGTTGAACCTACCAGAAACTTTCTTTTGCATGAATATGAATGAAAGAATGCATATTAGATAGTCATTATAGAATAAATGAAAACACATTTCTAATCAGTAAAAATCATAAGGTATTAAGTATAGAGAATGAATATGCTTACAAGAGGATGATACTATCCAGGAGAAACTGAAACGAAAGGAAAATAATAGAGGTAACCATTTGGCAGCCCCAAGCTACTGCACAGAGAGATTCTCCTGAAATGTGAGCACCTCTAGTCACATTTTTAAGGAAACTTAATGTAACTAAAGAAACAACTGCAAAGAGAAGGCCTGGGAGATTAGGGCATCTAAGGAAATATGAAGGTGATTAACATTGAATATTCAGAACTCTAAGGGTTAATGCACATGCACATAGTACACATTCAGGAGCATGCCTATAAACACACACACACACACACACACACACACACACACACACACACACATATATATATATATATATTATATATATATATATATATATATATATATGCTGGGGGAAACATGGAAAAGAAATTTGTTGAAATTCCCTATGAGTTCACATAAGGAAAAGGATATTTTGTTCCAGTGTACAAAGTCTCAGGTATACAGATGTGTACTCATTTGAGTAAAATACTCAGAAGTATTTCTGAAACAAGAATGTTAAACTCAAATAATATCCTCAATCCAATGACAGAGCAAAAAATATCTTTTTGTGTTGTTTTTAAGTATTAATTAAATTTATTCATTTATTTTATACCCTGGCCACAGTTTCCCATCCCTCTTCTCCTCCATTTCCCTCCCTCTTATCTGCTCTACCCTCCCCCTTCCCCCAATACACTCCTATTCTTCAGAAAGGGATAGACTGCCCATGGGTATCAACAAAGCATGGCATATCAAGTTTTGATAAGGCTAAGCATTTCCCTTTTATTAAGCCTGAGCAAGGGAACCCAGTATGTGGAAAGTTTCCTCAAAATCTAGCCAAAGCATTAAGAATAGCACCTACTCCATTGCTAGGAGTCCTACAATTAGACTAAGCTACACATAGGTAGAGGGCCTATGTTTGTTCATGTAGTCTCCCACAATCTCCATCCTACCTTAACCTAGTTTATAAAAGAAACACTACTATAGCATAAGTCAAATGTAGAACCTCACACACTGATAAATAAATGACTTAAATACCCCATTATCACCTGTATACAGGTCATCTGAACAGCTGGAACTAATTGACAATATAAAACAAATGAACCTAACAGATAATTACAGAACATTTATCCAAACACAAAATAACATGCCTTCTCAACAGATCATGGATCTTTCCTCCGAATTAACCACATAAACAAACAAGCCTGAACAGATACCAGAAAATTGAAATAACTCTCTGCATCCCATCAGATCACCATAGATGACAGTTAGACATCAACAACAATAGAACCAACAGTAGGCTTACAATATCATGGAACCTGAACTCTCTACTGAATGAAAAATAGTCAAGACAAAAACTAAGAAAGACATTAATCACGTTCCATAATTTAATGAAAATGAACACACAACATACACAAACTTATGGGACACAATGAAGGTAGTTCTAAGAGGGAAATTCATAGCACTAAGTATGTAATTAAAGAAAAAATGAAGAGTTCTCACACTAGCAACTTAACAACACACCTGAAAGCTCTAGAACAAAAAGAAGAATGACACCCATAAGAAGCAGATGCAAAAAAAAAATCAGATTTAGGACTGAAATCAATAAAATTTAAAAAACTACAAAGAATTAACTAATCATATTGGTTCTTTGAAAATAATCAATGAAAATAACAAACCCTTATCCAAATTAACCAAAAAGTACAGACAGAATATAAAAATAAAATTAGAAATGGAATCTGGACCATATTAACTACACTGAGGAAATCTAGAGAATCACAGGACAAAGGAAAAAAAACATACTCCAGTGAATTGGTAAATCCAGAAGGAAAGAAAAGGATAACTTTCTCAATATACATACCACTTATCAAAATTCCATCAAGATTAGATAATTAACAGATCTGCATCCTGTAGTAAAATAGATGCAGTAAGTACAAGTCGTCAAAAGAAACAACAACAAAAGCACAGGGATAGAAGTTTTTGATTCACAATTCTACCAGAGCTTCAAAGATTTATTGCCAATACTCCTCAAATTATACCACAAAATATTAACAGAAAGAACATTATCCAATTCATTTTAGGTGGCAACAGTTATCCTGATACCCAAACCATGTCAAGTGCCTACAAAGAAAGAAAATTACAACCAATTTCCCTTACAAACATAAATGCAATGTTACTGATAAAATACTTGCATACCCAATCTAAGACAGCATAAAAAAATCTGCCATTATCAAATAGGCTTCATCCCAGAGATCAAGAATGGTTTAGCATTGTTATATTGATAAATGTAATCTATCAAATAAACTAAAAGACAAAAATCACATGATCATATATCTCACTAGATGCAGAAAAGGCTTATCAAAAAAAAAAAAATTCCAACACCTCTTCATGATGAAAGTCCTGGAAAGATTAGGGATGTAAGGGTCATACCTAAACATAAGGAACACAGTTGACAGCAAGCCCATAGCCAACATCAATTTAAATGAAGAGAAATGCAAAATAATTTCACAAACATCAGAAAAAAGACAAGACTGTCTGTTCATTCCATATGTATTGAGTATACCACTTTAAGCCTTAGCTAGAACATTAAGACAAATAAAAGAAATCAAAGGAAAAAATTATAAAGGAAGAATTCAAAATATCTTTATTTGTAGATGATATGAGAACATACATAAGTGACAAAACAATTCTATCAGCAAAATCCCTAGAGCTAATAAACACTTTAAGCAAAGTTGCTGGTTACAAAATGAAGACAAGGATGTAATTATATCACTAGACCCAGGATAAAATAATAAATGGGTGTTTACTGGGGAACAATTACACAGAAAAATACAAATAACTGCTGGAGAATTTCCCTGCACTTCCTACCAGATGCACTGACCAAAGGAAAGCCACACCTCAAGCTCATTTCTTTCCACTTCCATCCACCTGAAGACACACCAAAAGGGGAGTGGCCACCATTTCAGGTCTATAGATCACACTCATACAACAAAATTAACTCATAAAAATCAGTAATTCCCCTATACAGAAAGTACAAACAGACTGAGAAAGAAATAATGGAAACAATACCATTCACTATGGCCTCAAATAATATAAAATATTTGACATAATCTAACAAAGAAGGAGTAAAGCTCATATAAACTAAGGACATTGAAAGAAATTGAAGAATGTATCAAAATATAGTAAGACATCTCATGTTATTGGTTCACTAGTATTTACTATATTTCATTATAGTAAAATGACCATATTACCAAAAGCATTCTGCAGATTCAGGATTCAGTGTAATCCCCATTAGAATGCTAACATAATACTTCACAGATTCAAAAGAAAAAAATTCAACTTCATATGGAAAACAAAAAACCCATGGTAGCTATAAAAATCCTGAATAATAAAAGAATTGCATAAGCTACTAGCATCCATGACATTTTTTGTTTATATTTTTTATAATTTTTAAATTGTTTTTTAGTTCAAATTAGGAAGAAGCTTGCTTCACATGTCAATCCCTTCTCTCTCCCCTCCCCTCAACCCCCCAACTGCCCCCCACATCATCCACCCTCCACTCACCAGGCAGGGTAGTGCACTCAACAGGGCTCCCCAAAGTCCACCACATCATCCTGGGCCAGGGTTAGGCCCTCCTCCATGTGTCCAGGCCAAGAGTGCATCCCTTCATGTGGGATGGGCTCTCAAAAGTCCCCTCTTACACCAGGGAAAAATACTAATCCACACCAGGGGCCCCCTAGAGTGTGGAGGCCTCCTCATTGACATCCATGTTGAGGGGTCTGATTCAGTCCTGTGCTGGCCTCCCAGACAGTTGTCTGAGGTCCATGTGCTCCCCCTTGCTCAGGCCAGCTGATTCTGTGGGTTTCACCAGCCTGGTACAAACCCCTTTGATCTTCATTCCTCCCTCTCTGCAACTTGGTTCCAGAGTTCAGTTCAGTGTATATCTGTGGATGTTTGCTTCTGTTTCCATCGACCACTGGATCAGGGCTGTAGGATTGTATAAAAAGTAGTCACCAGTCTCATTATAGGGCAAGGGCATTAAGGTTATACTCTCCACTATTGCCTAGATTTTCAGTTTGTGTCATCCTTGTAGATCTCTGGAAATCTCCCTTGTGCCAAATCTCTTCTTGGATTTATAATGGCTCCCTCTGATATGTTATCTCTCATCCTTCTCTCCTCTATTCTTCCACAAACTCAATATTTCTGGTCCTCCATTTCCTCCCTTCTCTTCCTCTTCTCCTCCTCTCATTCTGGTAGCTCCCTCTCCACTACCCTTGTGTTCCCAATTAGGTCATGAGATCCTGGCCCTTCCTAATCTCTGGGGTCCATACATTTTTCTCTTAGAGTCCTTCTTGTTTCCTAGTTTCTTTGGTGAAGAGGATTGTAGGCTGGTAATCCTTTGCCCTATGTCTAAAATTCATATATGAGTGAGTACATACCATGTTTGTCTTTTTTGTGATTGGGTTACCTAACTCAGGATGGTTTCTTCTACTTCTTTCCATTTGCCTGCAGATTTCAAGATTTCATTGTTTTTTATTTTTCCTGCTGAGTAGTATTCCATTGTGTAAATGTACCACATTTTCTCTATCTATTCTTCAGTTGAGGGGCATCTAGGTTGCTTCCAGTTTCTGGCTATTACAAACAATGCTGCTATGAACACAGTTGAACATATGTCCTTATTGTATGAACATGCACTATTTGGGTATATACCCAAGAGTGGAATTGCTAGATCTTGAGGTGGACTGATTCCCATTGTTCTGAGCAACCACCATACTGATTTCCAAAGTGGTCTTACAAGTTTGCACACCCACCAGCAATTGAGGAGTGTTCCTTTGTCTCCACATCCTCTCTAGCATAGATTATCATTGGTGTTTTTTATTTTAGCCATTCTAGCTAGTGTAAGATGGTATCTCACAGTTGTTTTGAGTTGCATTTCTTTGATGGCCAAGGATTTTGAGCACTTTCTTAAGTGTCTTTCCATCATTTCAGATTCCTTTGTTGAGAATTCTCTATGTAGTTCTGTACCCCACTTTTTAATTTCATTGTTTGGTGTTTTGGTGGCTAGCTTCTTGAGTTCCTTGTATATTTTGGAAATCAGCCCTCTGTCAGATGTGGGGTTGGTGAAGATATTCCCATTCTGTGGGCTGTCATTTTGTCTTACTTACTGTGTCCTTTGCCTTACAGAAGCTACTCAGTTTCAGGAGGTCCCATTTATTAATTGCAGATCTCAATGTTTGTGCTACTGGTGTAATGTTCAGGAAGCAGTCTACTGTGCCAATTCTTTCAAGGGTATCTCCCACTTTCTATTCTAGAAGATTCAGAGTGGAGGGATTTATGTTGAGATCTTTGATTCATTTTCACTTAAATTTTGTGCATGGTGACAGATATGGAGCTATCTGCAATGTTCTGCATGTCTTAATCCAGTTGTGCCAGCACCATTTGTTGAAGATGCTATCTTTTTAACATTGTATAGACTTAGCATCTTTGTCAAAAATAAGGTGTTCGTAGCTGTGCGGGTGAATATCAGGGTTTTCAATTCGATTCCATTGATCAATCTGTCTATTTTTGTGCCAATACCAAGCTGTTTTCAGAACTATGGCTCTATAATAGAGTTTGAAGTCAGGGAGGGTTATGCCTCCAGAAGATCCTTTATTGTACAGTTGTTTTGGCTATCCGGGTTTTTTTTTTTTTATTTTAAGATGTGCTCTCGAACTAACATTAATAAAAACAGCATGTGGTTCACACAATAATTTAACAGGGCAATCAGTGGAATTGATCTGAAGATCTAGCAAAAAATCCATAAACCTATGAATACCTGAGTTTTATAAAGTAGTGAGAAATATACACTACAAAAAAGACAGCATCTTCAACAAACTGTGCTGGTTAATCTGGATGGCTTTACATAGAAGAGTCCAAATATATCCACATTCATCATGCGGTACAAAACTAAACTTTAAATCCATCAAAGACCTCAAATTAAACGAAGATACAGTCATTCTTATATAAGAAAAGCATGGATAGCTTTGAACTCATTGGCCCAGGATATGACCTTCTGAACAGAACACCAATAGCACAGATGCTTCAAACAAAATTAATAGGTGGGACCTCATAAAACTGAAAATTTCTGGAAGGCAAAGCATATCATAATTTGGACAAAGCAGGAGCTTACAGAATCTGGAGAGATTTTTTACCACCTCCTCATCTAATAAAGAGCTAATATTCAAAATATTTAAAGAACTCAACTAGATATCAAGAAAACAAATAACCCAATTAAAAATGTGGTTCAGATCTAAACAGAATTCTCAAAGGAGGAAACAATAGCCGTGAAACATATAAAGAATGCCTCAACATCTCTAGCCATCAGGCAAATGCAAATAAAAATTACTTTGAGATTTCATCTTATACTCATGAGAATGGATAAGATCAATAAAAAAGTGACAGCTCCTGTTGGCAAGAATATGGAGTGATAATACTCATTTATTGTTACTTGGAGTTTAAAAGTGTACAGTCACTATGGAAATCAGTGTGACATTTCCTAAGAAGAAGTGATTGATCTAGCTCCAGATATATTTATACCACCCATGGATATATACCCAAAGGACACTTCATCCCACCTAAAAGGCATTTTCTCAACCATGTTCAGTTCTCTATCCAGAATAATCTAGAATTGGAAATAATGTAGATGTCCAACAACAGAAGAATGGGAAGAATGGATAGAGAAAACGATGGCATATGACTTAGCAGTTAAAATATTGAAATATTAAATATTAAAATGATAAAATTCCCAGGCAAATGGTTAGAATTGAAAAAAAGTAATCTTGTTGAGGTAACCCAGACCCAGGAAGACAAATATGGTGCATGTTTACTTATTTATGTTAAGCCAATAATAACCAAGCTACAAATTCATGGAACCACAGAGGTTTGGTATAGAGTCAAGAACTTGGGGCACAATGGTAGGTTACCCTATAAAAAGTGATCTGGTAGCTATTAATGAATGGGGTGGGGAGACTGGAACAGGAGGATCAAGTGGAGATGGGAGGAAAGAGGAGGTTGAAGGGGGGATTACAGTGAGTTATGTTTAAGTTTGAAGTGTACTATGGAAGAGTAATTCAGTAGTAGCTTCCTAAAGTATGTACATATATGAAGAGACTATAAATCAAGTTGTTAAGTACTGGGGGAGAAGGAACCCTAGATAGATGTCTCTTATCACCAACTGAATCATTCAGTACTGGGGATGGGTTACATCTGATTGTGTTGTTGCACAAAGGAGTCTCATGGGAGTGCCCAAACAGCCCAGGACTTTGTAAAATCTATAAGGCACTCTCCACAAAACTGACAGCAAAGTTTCATTGTGGGAGACAACACCAAACCAATTCCTTGAATATGGAGAATTTGAGCTAGTATGTATATAAAGTTATCACACCTAACTGCTAGCATCTTTGGTACAAGAAAGTACCACACAAGCTACGAAAGCAAAAAATTTAAACAATGACCCAGTCACAAACTCTTTGACCATCTACATGGTTTCTTGCCTGCAAAATATGCTGGCACAACTGTGGCACATATTTTCTGTAAGTAACCAACCAATATCTGATTTGATGAAAGACCACTCCAGGAGATACAATCCATACTCAACACTGATGAGTGACCAAAACCTGAGACCAAACAGCTCACAGACCTAGGGAAAACAAAACACTAATGTTCTAAAATACAAGAAGAAACGTAGCAATAAAATGACTCCTAAAAGCATTCTTTGATAATCACAGGTTAAGTGCCTTGTTTAGCCTTGATCAATGAGGCTTCCCCCTGTAGTAGGTGGGGACAAATAGAGAGCAACAGCCAGTTATTTTGCAGAAAGCAAGAGACCTTCAAATACTCTTGCCCTAAGTGGTATATCTCCATTAAATCCCTCCTGCAGAAGAGGAGGCAGAAAAGGTATTCTTTACATATATATTATGACTTTCATCTTTTTATGGTACTTCTGGGTATGCAAATGAATGGAGTTCAGTTCCTCGTGCCTTCTCTTGGGATCATTTCCTTCTGTTCCTTTGGGTTTCTTGCAATCCCCCTGTGTTAGTTTTGTTTTTCTTATTATATTTTAATTTATTATTTCATAAGAGTCTCTTTGTTTTCTAGTAAAATGGGGTAGATTTCATGGGAATGGAAGCATGGAGGAGCTAGGATGGGTAGAGTGAGGGGAAACTGTAATCTGTATATATTATGTGTGAAAAACTATTTTCAATAAAAGGGGAAAATAATTATGATATTTTATAGTTAGAATATCTACATGTAGATTTTGATACTAATGTTATCACACAGGAAATTTCCACATGACAGTCACTGCTCATAACTTAGTTACATGGCTACAAAAAAATCAGCAAAACCATGTTTTTTGTTTTGTTTTGTGTTGTTTGTGTTTACTGTCTGTATGGAAATCAGTAGCCTATCTGGACTTCACTTTTCAAACATTTCAATAAGAAAAGTTTACCTGCCAAACAAACAAACAAAGCACATTAGATTTTCAGTATTATGCATTTTCAAAAAATAAAAATAGTTATTTTTGTTCACTCTTACTTATGTCAAATATGTGTCTTTAATGTCAAAGTTAAGAAGTTGTGATGAAAAAGTATTAAATCTAGCTAAGTCATCAATATTGCAAAAGTATAACTCTTCTTGGCTGAGTGTGTGCTCAGTATTTGACAGCAACATATTATAAAACTTCAGTTCAGCTTACTGAACAGAGCAGCAAGCAATACTGTGCAGTCTAACTTAGACACCCATAAAAGCCTTATGGCATCTTTGTGGAGCATGGTGTATACCAGATTGACAGGCAGAACTTTTGAGTCAGAGTTCAATTCATTCATTTGTGCAAAAACCAAGAGGAATTTAGTAAAACGTGCAGTAAAGGTATGCTAAGGCTAATCTGATCATATTATTATATAATCAGTAATTTCACTATTATTTTGTTTTCCAAAGGTTTTCAAAAAATGATTCCTATGAGCTGAATAGTAAGCATTTAGAACTGTGAATGAATGTCAGATGTTATGTGAAGAAAATCTGGAGCCTATGTTAACATGCCCAATTTCCTGTTTAGGAAAATAGGAGATAATTGATGATGTCAACCATCTATTCTGTTGCATATCCTTCCATTTTTCAATATGTAGTCATTAATAGAGTACAAATAAATTAAAACTCATTGCTTTTCTCACATTAATATTTGTTTCTAGTGTCTTCATACTTTATTTGTTAATATTAGCTCATTTTTAAATGATTTCAAAGTTATTCAAAAGTTTTGAGTGTAACACAAAGTATTTTTCTTTATTATTTCTAAGTGTTGAGTTCTATCCCACAATTGATAGACATGCCAAAGGTACATATTTTTTAAACAGGATTACTTTTCTTTAGACCATAATACAACCCTCAATATAAAACCATCAATATTTTACAAAGCTGAAATCCTAGCTCCCACATTTATATTTCCGGCTATGTTTAAAATCTACTTAATGGCAGAAGAAACCAGTTCAAAATCATATGATAAAATTGATCTTTTTGATTCCCATTACTCTGTAATTTGTTGGGCTTTCTTTTACTTTTCTATGGACATACCTTAATAAATAGAAGCAAATACTTCAAAGAAAAATATATTCATGAATACTTAATGTACTTTGGTTTAATTTGGGGATTGTATTCATGTAATAGTCTTCCTCATTGTTGTAGGCCCAGGTAGACTTCATTGCTCCCCTTCCACTGTACTGTGCTCAAGATCTTGCACCATTGCCAACACCTCATTGAAACACTTCTGCATTCCTCAAGCATCATGGATGTAAGTTTTTGTCATCACCAACATATAGTTTGTAGAATGATATTTTTATGAAGGAAATGGAAGAAAGAAGGACATAGTAGATGAAACATTTGCCATGTGCTCTCACATGTAACTCTTAATTTTTTCTATAGGTTCATTGTTGAGTCATTTTTAAAATTGACTCCTTGAGAATTTTAAGCAATTCATTTTGTTTGCATTTAATTCTACCCCCAAACCACCATATATCCATTTTACCTTCTCTAGATACCTAAGTTTATTATAATACCCAAGTCTATTATAAGAGTGGTTTTCTTGATTGCATGACCAGCATAGACCTTTGGTACTAGTTAATCAATCATGGTGTTTCTAGGAATGAAATAGAAAAAAAAAACCTCTACTATATTTTTTGTTCAACAGATTTGCATTGGGTCATAAATATATGGAATCTTGGTTTATGAGCCAATATTACAAGTAGGGAGGAATGCTGTCCATGCCCACTTGGGGACTGGCACAAGTGACACTGACCACACATCCCTCTTCTGATACCAGGTAATGAGCAACACAATTAATGTGAATCAATATAGAGTCAGAGCTAGTTTGAAAAACAGATCAGTACTTATCCCTAGTACAGGAATGGACTTTGGGAACCCATCCCACATAGAGGGATACTCCGTGAGCCTAGACACATGGAATGGGCCTATCCCAAAGGATATGACAGACTCAGAAGACACCCTATGGAAGGTCTCACCTTCCCTGGGGAGCAGAAAGGTTATGGGATAGGTAGGGTGTTAGTTTGGGGGGGCATGGGAGGAGGGAAGGGAGAGGGTATTGGAATTGACATGTAAAACAATCTTGTTTCTAATTCAAATTTTAAAAATTCAAAAAAAAAAAGAAAAAGAAAAGCAGATGGTTTATTAGGAAAGTACTCACAAGATAGAGCCAGTCTTGTACAACCAGGCTGGTGAGGGAACAGAGGGAGCTGCATGCATGCCATACTCATATTTAAAGCCTTTGCTATGTCACTCTGACCATGCCCAATTGTGTGTGGTCAGCATCACCTGTGCCAGCCCCCAAGTGGTGGTGGCAAGCATTTCCCCCTAAATTACAGACTCGATCAATTTTCAAAGCCAGAACTAACTACTTAAATGAAAGAATGGCCAAGATTCCCCTGTAGAAATATCTAAACTATCTAATTCTCTCATCTTCCCCAAGAGGGATCTATGACTTTTTAAAATAAAATTAAAAACAACCTTATTTTACATATCAATCACAGCTCCTTCTCCTTCACATCTTCCCACATGCCCCACCGACCCCCCTATCCCACTCCTATCTACTCCCCAGGGCGGGTGAGGCCTTCCATGGGGGATCATCAAAGTCTGTCACATCATTTGAGGAAGGCCTTATACCCTCTCCCATGTGTCTAGTCTGACAGAGTATCCTTCCATTGGAAATGGGCTCCCAAATTCCATTTGTGCACTAGGAATAAATACTGATTCCACTGGCAGGGGCTCAATAGACTGCCCAGGGCTCCTAACTGTCACCCATATTCAGGGGGGACTTGTTTCCATCTTATGCTGGTTCCCCAGCTGTCAGAGTGAGGTCCTGTGAGTTCCCACTTGCTCAGGTCAGATGTTTCTATGGGTTTCCTGAGCATTGTCTTGACCCCTTTTCTCATCACTCCTCCCTCTCTACAACTGGATTCCAAGAGTTCATCTCGGTTCTTAGCTGTGGATCTCTGCTTCTGCTGTCCTCTGACCCCAACTAAGAATCTAAGCAACAGTGGAAGGAATGCCTTAAATGCCCTTCCTCAATAATGAAATTGATGACTATCTTAAATGCCATTCTAGAACCTTTATCCAGTAGCTGATGGATCTATGACCTTTTACAAGGGTAACTGTACATTGAAGGGAAGGGAACAATCAGACTTTCCTAGTTCTATAGGATACTTGTTCTGAACAGACACTAATCTGGGTGACCTCAAAATCCTGTAGCCCTATAGATAAAGTAAGGGTTTATTGAACTTAAGTGATTAGTAGAGGTTTGATTGAAATTTGACTCACAGTTGGTCAAGTAGGTTCTTCATCCTGTGATTTATTTCTTCCAGAATATATAATTGGTAGAGATGTGCTTAGAAGTTATAGTTGGCCTACTTAGACTCTGAATGCTGCATATTCCTTACTTGGGTGTCTTAAACTGGCCATATATCAAGTCACTTTTGAAGCTACTAGCTTTGAATGGGGCTTGGATTAGAAGAAGGTTCTTTAAAAGGTCTAGAATAGTATGTAGGCTTCTCTGTCACTTGAGCCATAGGGTCTATCAGAATGGCACTTGATTGACAATACTTGAGATGTCAGTGACAAAAAGAGATCCTATTTGTAGTCTTTGACAGGCCCCTATAGGTGAATCATGGAGGATGTGATTGGTAATTTGCAACAAAGCTTAACCATAGTCTGTAGACAACTATTCTCCCCTTGAGAGACAGCTCTTGACCTTCTATTGGGCCTTAGTAAAAACTCAACGCTTGACAATGAGCTACCAAGCTACCATGTGTCCTCATCTGACCCATAAATCCATAAATTTGCATATTCACATCAGAAATAATTATCATATGAATGTCTCTCTCTGTCTCTCTGTCTCTGACTCTTTCTCTCTGTCTCTCTGTCTCTCTGTCTCTGTCTCTGTCTCTCTCTCTCTGTCTCTCTCTCTCTCTCTCTCTCTCTCTCTCTCTCTCTCTCTCTCTCACACACACACACACACACACACACACACACACACACACACGTTCAAGCATGCCCTAAGTTTACAAGCAAGTTACACAGAGAAGTTCGCCACAAATGCCTATGGTTTCTATTACTGTTACCTTTCTTTCTCCTCAAAGTGTGTACCTATAACCTCATGGAATGTAAGCTATGATAGCCTGACTAAGACAGAGATAACAAGGGCTTGATTTACTGATGTTCTATATACTTTGCAAGTGTCACCAAGAAGTGGACAGTGGAAGCATTACAAATCCTTTCTCAGACAATGCTGTAGGACATCAGTGAATTGAAATCTTCATAGTGGACCAAACTTTGGGCATTACACTTGGTCATGGAGTTTTCTTAACAGAAGAAATGGACAGATGTTTGTTATTGTTTACTTATTAATATGCTGTTGCTATTGGATTGTCTTGGTGGTCAAGGAATTTGGAAGAATGTGGTTGGAAAATTGATGAGAAAGGCACTTGGAGAAGTACATGAATAGATCTAAATGGGTAAATGATAAGAAAATATTTATGTTCCATTTAATGGGTAATCTGATGATGGCTTCAGCAAATGTTTCACAATCAAGTTGATAAATGTGATGCATGCTGTGGATAGTCAACCTCTCATATTGGCTATTACTGTCATTGCCCAGAGGGTACAAGTATAAAGTGGCAATGGTGGCAGAAATACAGATTATAAATGTGCCTTACAATGTGGATATCTACACACCAAAGCTGACTTTGCTACTCCTGCCCCAGAGGGACAGACAGAAAACAGCATGAGCCTCTGAGTGACCAGCCAGTGACATCATAGAAGTTTGACTACATTGGACTACTTTCTTTACAGAAAGAATAACACTTTGTCCTTATTGAGATAAATAGTAACTCTGGTTACATGTTTTCCTTTTTTACATGTAATGTTTTTGCCTCAACTACCCATGATGGTCTTACAGAATGCCTTATCTTCTGTCATAGCATTACTTGAGGTCAAAGTACCCACTTCACATCCAGAGAAGTACAATAGTGGGCATCCACTTGTGCATTGCACTGCTATTGGCACATTCCCATCATCTTTAAGCAAGAAGCTTCCAGACAATAGAAATTAGGTGGCAGCTGATCAGGTGGCTGATACATGGTTCTCCAGAGGCTTTGAATCCAATATATAGTATGGTTTCTCCCCTAGCCAAAACTCACAGGTTCAGAAATCAAGGGGTGGAAATGGAAATAGTTATATTCAGTATCACCCCTAATGACTCCTTAGGAAAACTTTTGCTTCTTGTTCCTGTGACCTTAAGTTCTGCCTAGACATTTTGGTTCCAGATTGGAGAGCATTCCTGTTAGGAGGTATAATAAAAATTCCCCTTAGATGCTCAGATATCCAACTGGCCACTTTGGATATCTGATGCCCTTAAGCTAATAGGTTAAGAAAGGAACAACAGTGTTAGGAGTTGTGATTTATCCAGGCTGCAAAGGGTAACTTGAATTGAATTGCTTTCCCATACTGGTGGTAAGGAAGATTATGTCTGGGGTGAACAAGACCTCTTTGGTATTACCATGTCCTGTGATTAATGTCAACAGGAAACAATAATGGCTAAGTCCTTGCAGGATTAAAGAAGACCCACAGTCTGCTGTAATGAAGGTTTATCTCTTATCTAGAAAAAAGAATAAAGACCTGGTGAGGTTCTTACTGAGGGAGATAGGAAATACAGAATGGATACCAGGTGAAGGTAGCTATAAATATCAGACAAGGCCCTGTGATCAGTTACAGAAATGAGGATGGATACTGACATGAGTGTTTGTCTTATTTTCTTAAGTATAAGCTTATGTGTATATACACATTAAGAAGATATTTGTGGCTTATTTATTCTCCCTTTTCATGTAATGTAACATAGATTGAGATGGTATTATTAGTATTATTTATATTTATGTTATGAGACTTTAAAGTACTAAGCATTCCTCAAGGGATATTTCCACTCATTTTGAAATACATAATATAAATGGTGATATATGGGAAAGTTATATTGCATTAGAGAGAATTATGATTTGCTCATTTTCATATGTAAATTAAGCATGCCATAATAAAATATGATTGTGTGTCAGATAAGAGGTAGGCTTGTAATACATAATCTTGCTTGTCAAATTGACTTCATCTAGAATCAATTAAACTCCAAGCAGCTGGGAATGTCTGCAGGGGAGATTTTCCTGATTGATCATTTGTATTGGAAAATCCACGCTAAATCTGGGTCATAAATTCTGGTTGCAGTTCACAACAAAAGGACATGAAAAAATAAAGCTTTTACATTTTAGCCACTTGCCCTCACTCTCTCTGACAGGTTATTCTGTACTATTGTTGAGTTCTCTGGTGCTAGAACTGATTTCTTCAGGAGTCCACTGCAGACTGAAGACCAGGGGCTCTCTAGAAATTTCCTGGGACTCTAGCATAAGATTTGGACTAAACAGACATCCAGAATCATGGGTTGAACAATTCCTGTATAATTGACCTTTGCCTTTGAAGATAGCCATTGTTGGACCAACCAGATCACAGCCTGTCACCCAATCTATGAATTTTATATACACACATAGTATCATTTTATTTCCTTTAGAGAACCATGACTAATAGGGCTTCCTTGAAAGCCCACCTGCCATGGCCCATTATTAATTTCCTAACTTCTAAGTATAGTTAAATGATATATATCTGCAGATTCAATGACAACTTTCAAAAATGAAGGAAAATGTGTGACTTTTTCTTTCTGGGTCTGGATTACCACTGAATAATTGTTTCCAGTTCCATCCATCTACCTAGAAATTTCATTTTTCTTGATAGATGAATAATATTCCTTTTTGTAAGCATGCCACATTTTATTATCCATTCATCAGTTTATAGACATCTAGGCTATTTCTATTTCCTGATATTTCCTTTATCAACAGGATTCTCATAGTCTTTCATCCTAATCACATCAAAAGGTCCTCAGAGTTTTGCCAACTGACATCCAAGAAAGGACAAAATTAAATGAAAGAGTTGTATTGAGTAAATATACCAATGCATACACAGGTAAGCTTTTATTTTGCAGAATGTATTAAAAAGAATACTCTCATGACAACAGATGGTTTGAAATTACATGTTGTTAATTCACTTTATGAATAATTTCTTATTAATGATAATTAATTAATACATATTAGTCTTGATTGGATGGGTTTGTTTTCAAAAATGAGAAGAAAAAGCAATTACACTTTTGACTCTCGGAAAAATTAGTATAACACAATGACAATAGCAATAAGAAACTGGTAGCGGCAAATTAGTGTAGCATCAAGTTTCTGATTTTTTATGAATTGTCTTAATGAACATTTTTTGACCTTTTATATTTAGTAAAGTATAATTTGCACATGCATGCATGAGTTTGTGTGTGTGTGTGTGCACCTTTTCTTTTAAAAATAAACTGATTATGTAAGACTGTTCTCTAAGATTAAAGTATGGAATCATTGTTAACCATACAGTAAATATATATGAATAGTTTGTGGGGTAGTTTCCTGGGATCTCTTTTAGGATGCACAGGTTTATTAAGTAATTTGTCTTTACTAAGTTATCATAACTAAGGCACCACTCTGTCATTCCTAGTTGCCAGGGCAATTTATTAAAGGGAAACAAAAGAAGGGATATCTAGTGAATTTGTCAGCATTATCTCTGGAAACTTAACCCTTCCTTATTTCTGTGCCTTTTGATTCAAACAAAGTTTAACAGAAACATACAATTTGTGGACATACACACACACACACACACACACACACACACACTTGCAATGCTGTGTGTCTTATTATTATTATTATTATTATTTTATTTTTCTTTTATTTTTAAGTGAGGCAAAATTTTAAAGTGCTACTATTTTGCTGTTTTTATGAGCTTTACTTTGTTAAAGATGGTTACAATAGAAGGGAGGAATAGTTATATCTCACAGGTAGGAAATATCTCTAGAAATGGGAGAGGGGCGATGATACAGAAAAGAGAGAGGGCATGATGTTTAAGTGAAGTACTCATGGCCCTGTATATAGAGCAACTCCTGCAGAAAGTGGGGGATGTAGAACAATACAGCATCTGAACATAATTAGCAACCATAAACTCAATCTTGCTTCTCTGTTGTCACATAGGAATCCTCATTTATGAAACTCACCTGTGAGATTTCATCTGCAATAAGTTTATTAAAGCCAATCATCAGGATTCTAGTTATGGCTATGATAGAAAGTTTCCATCTTAAGGTATAATCATGTATGTATTATCTCCCTGCCACTTATTCCCCAAGTGTATTTACTTAATTATTTTTGGTACAGGAAATACCCACTATATGTGAAAATCCAGCACATTATAAACGTGTAACTTTTATTCATTTTCAAATTGCTTTATACACAGGGTTCTGCTATGTAATGACTTTCTTTTTGACACTTCACCAGAATCATCTCTGATTGAAATTTGCACAGCAGTCATTTCCCACCATGTCCTGAGCTACCATCTGGCTGTGCTTCACCAGATCTCAGAAATTTCTGTTTGACTCACAGAGACCTATGCTAGGGTCCACATCAGGTGGGTTTCTCCACCTGCTTTCCTTGCAGGAAAAAAGAGTAGAAATTCCTAGTACAGATTGTACATACTGAAGTCAAATGAAGATAAATAGGAGTTGCCCTGTTTCCTCTAAGTGTGATCAGGGGAGAAGGGAAAGTGTAGGGTAGAGTTGGGATATCACATGAGCCTTTAAGAACACCTTGAGTACTGTACTGTTGGAGAAAAAAAACTTTCCTGTCCTAATTTCAGTAGACCCATTTTTGTGTTTTTAAAAATACCATACTTTTATTAATTCCTGAAAATTACATACAATGTATTTAGATTATATTCTCTTCATTCTCAAAGTTCTACAGATCTACCCCTACTAGTTTTGATTTCTCCTCTGTAAGTTTTAAACCCATAGAGTCTGATTCATGCTGTTCAACCACTCTTGGTTGAGAGGCATGCCTAAGATTATGACCACCCTACCATGGATGTGATGGTTAGTTTTTGTCAAGCTAGCACAAGTCAGAGTGACCTGGGAAGACGTCAATGGAGAAATTACCTACACCAGACTGGCCTTAAGGAATGTATTTGGAGTGTGTTCCTGATTGGTAGAGAAAGGCCCTGCCAAATGTGGGGGGTGTGACCTCTAATAGGTTGTTCTAGGTTGTATAAGAAATCAAGATGATCAAGCCATAAAAGCAAGACACCAAACAACATTCCTCTATGGTCTATAACTCAGGTTCTGTCTCTAGTTCTTCCTTTGACTTTCCTTAATGATGAACTATAAAGTCTAAACTAAAGTAAATCTTTTCTCCTTAATTTATTCTGATTATGGTAATTCTCGTAGGCATAGAAAATAAAACAAAACTAAGACATCATTAAAGAAAACTGACTAACTAACACTTGTAGCAATTATTGAATGCCAATAGCTCCTCCGCTTCTGGTCAGTCACTGTACCCACTATACTCCTCCATGCAGGTATTTTGTCTGGCCTGGACTTGTGCAGATCTTGTGTTTATTGTCTCTATTGCTGTGTGTTTTTCCCTGCTGTTTCCAAAAACAGTTTTCTTGAGGTCATCTTTCACCTCTCTCTCTTAGAATGTTTTTTTGTTTTCCTTGAAGATCTCTGAGCCTCAGAGTAAGGGTATGGAATGTACACCCCATTTAGCACTGATCACTCCTCAGTGTCTTATTTCCTACATATTAACTACTTGAGGATCTCTGTGTTGATGCAGCATACCTACTTCTTGCCAGGTGTAGCCAAAGACAAGATAAAATTTGTGTTATTTTTCCAGTGTTGTCTGCTTAGTTAGAAAATTTAGAAATTGTGATGTGATTCTTGATTGTCAACTAGATAAGATTTAGAATCACAATGGAAACAATTGTCTGGTATGTCTTTGAAGGAGTTTCTTAATTAGATCTACTAAAGAACTCCCTTAGATAAAGGATACATCAGCACATAAACTGGGGTCAGTTAAAAGGACAAATTGAGATTGAACATTATGACACTTATGACTCACTTCTTCCTTCCTAAGATTCCAATGTATCTAAACACCACACACTGAAACCATCAAGACTTTCCAGCTATGATGATTTGTACCCTCGGACTGTAAACCAGGGTAATCCTTCTATTTTATTTAAATTCTTTAATTACTACTCATATTTACATATCCATCTCCCCATTCCCTCACACATTCATCCTCCCATGTTTCCCACCAACCACCCCAACCCATCCCCAAACTCCTTCCTAGAGATAGTGAGGTCCTCCACCAGGGACCTTCATAGTCTGTCATATTGTTTGGGAGAGGGCCTAGGCCCTCCTTGCTGTATCTGGGCTGCAATAGTATCCCTCCATAGGGAATGGGCTCCCAAAGTCCATTTGTGCTCTAGGGTTAAAGTCTGGCTCCACTATTAGAGGTCCCATAGACTGTCTTGGCCTCCTAGCTGGCATCCACATTCAGAGGGCTTGGCTGGGTCCAATGCTGTTTCTGAAGCTTTATGACTAGGGTCTCTAAACTCTCACTAGGTCAGGTCAACTGTTTCTGAGGGTTTCTGCAGCACCGTCTTGGCTTCTTTGCTCATCCCTCCTCCATATCCACAATTTGATTTCAGGGGTATGGTTCAGTGCTCAGCTGTGGGTGCCTATTTCTGCTTTGAACAGCTACTGGATGAAGGCTCTAGGAATGTTACAATACAGGTATGGAGAGAGGTCTGGCACAGGGGAAATGTTAGAGGATCCACAGGGATGACCCCAACTAAGAATTGAAGCAGTGGTGGAGAAAATGCCATTGATGCCTTTCCCCTATAATGAGATTGGTGTCTCCTTGGTTACCATTTCCAGATGAACCCTTCTTTTAAGTTGCTTTTGTCAAGTATTTTTGTCTCAACAAAAGGAAAAGTAACTAATATATAAAACAGGTACTGAGACTTCAAAAAGGAACAAAGGAATTAGGTTAGAGGTCATTCATGTGACATTTAACAAACAATTTGTCTATATTCTGCCATGTATTGAGAAGTAAGAGTGTTGACATAGAAAGAAATGACTAATCTGCAAGGGAGGCAATATCAGGACAGGATAGCACTCAGAATGCATCTTACCTATTGCTTACTTTTACACTAATATCTACAATAAAAGAGTGCAAAAGGAGATTTGAATATATAATTTGGAAAGGGAGAGCTCCAGTGAGTTTAACCATATATATTTAAAGCTGCTGTAATTGTTACAGAAATTGCTGGTGGGAGTGCAAACTTGTAAGACTACTTTGGAAATAAGTATGGCAGTTGCTCAGAAAAATGGGAATCAGTCTACCTCAAGATCCAGCTCTCTTGGGTATATACACAAATAATGCACATCCATACAACAAGGATATATGCTCAGCCATGTTCATAGCAGCATTGTTTGTAATAGCCAGAACCTGGAAGCAACCTAGATGCCCCTCAACTGAAGAATGGATAGAGAAAATGTGGTACATGTATACAATGGAGTACTACTCAGCAGAAAAAAAACAATGGAATCTTGAAATTCTCAGGCAAATGGATGGAACTAGAAGAAACCATCTGAGTAAGGGAACCCAGTCACAAAAAGACAAACATGGTATGTACTCAGGCATATATGAATTTTTGACATAGAGCAAAGTATTACCAGTCTGCAATCCTCTTCACCAAAGAAACTAGGAAACAAGAAGGACTCTAAGGGAAAAATTCATGGACCCCAGAGAAAGGGAAGGAGCAGGAACTCCTGAGCTAATTGGGAGCATGGTAGGGGAGAGGGAGCTGCCAGAATGAGAGGAGGAGAAGAGACAGGTAGTCAAGGAAATGGAGGTCCAGAAATGTTGAGTTGTTTGAACTCTGGAAACTAGTTGCAGAGAGGGAGGAATGAGGTAAAAGGGGTCGGTACCAGGCTGGTGAAACCCAGAGAAACCACTGGCCTGAACAAAGGGGAGCACATGGACCACAGACTGCTTGCTGTCTGGGAGGCCAGGACAGGACTGATCTAGACCCCTGAACATGGATGTCAATGAGAAGGCCTCTGCACTCTAGGGGGCCCCTGGTAGTGGATTAGTATTTTTCCCTGTTGTAAGAAAGGACTTTGAGAGCCCATCCCATGTGAAGGGATACACTCTTGGCCTGGAAACATGGTGGAGTGCCTAGGCCCAGCCCAGGATGATGTGGTGGACTTTGGGGAGCCACCATCAAGAGCCCTACCCTGCCTGGGGAATGGATGGTTGATGAGGTAGGGGGCAAATGGGAGGTTGTGGGGAGGGGAGTGAGAGAGAGAAGGGATTGACATGAGAAGCAAGCTTGTTCCTAAATTGAACTAATAAAAAAATAAGAAAAAAAAAAAAGAAATTACTGCTCTGAAAGAGAATCCTTGGGATTGACTTTGGACCAATAGAAAATGTTTCTCTAGAGCAGGACTTCAAACATCAAAGGCTCCTTTTTGTGACAATCTCCATACATTGCAAAGTAGAGAGTGTTAGGTGCGAATTTTGCTGAAAGGGTCCCCTTTTCAAAAGCAATACATAGGAAATATTTCTCCAGGGAGAGCATGCAGAAGCTGGTGCACCTTGTCCAAATATCTAGACTCCATTCTGAGCTTATAACAGTGTCCATGCGGTATCAACTTTGCAGACATAATAGATGCAGGATTGAGGGGTGGAGGGCAGGTCATGGAGTGTTGTTTCATGGTTCCATAAAGTTACTAAGACCAGAAAATACTTGGACCAGGAAGAATTGCTATAAGGATGTCCCAAGAGACCATTATTTGAAGCTGTGGAGATGAAGCCTAAAATTAGAGTCATCAGTACAGATGAATAGTCACCAGGGAAAGCTGCAGGCATGCAATAGAGCAGACCAAGAGAAATGCTATACCACAGGTACCAGAACTTGCAATAATTATACAATAATTATCACATTCAGAGTTACCTTACCTTCCTTGGTATAGTTAAGGAAGGCTTTCATTTCCCTTTTCTTCCCTGCTAACCAGGAAAGCTAGTGTGAGACAAGACAGAGGAGATGTGCTAATTGTAATAATTAAGATTCTTTATGCTTTTCCCCACTTCTCTTTCCCTTTCCAGACACTAGAACCATAGAGACAAAGTACACCAGGCAGAGGATGAAATAAAGAAGGTTTTATTTTAATGTGAAAGTTTATAACTAATTGGGGAACACCTTCAATATTGAAATACCACTCTTCTAATGATTATAAAATGATTAGAAACTTACTGCAGACTGAAAAATACTGAGATTCACTGCATAGGTGCATTTGCATAAATATTATCTTTTCTTATACTACAGAAACTACCTGCACTAGTTAAATGACCCTGAAAATTTGCTGGGGCCTGGCCTGTATCAGTCCCATGTTACAGAGGTCATCTATTCCAGACTGATGTCTTTAGGGCTGCGACGGGAACTAGCCAAACAGCCCTTGGTCCATCCCTGAGTGGGGGAGTATGGATCAGGAAACTCCTAGCTACCCAAGGGGCATTAAGGATGAGACAGACATTTTCTCATCTCAGGGGTGCTCTCAGTCCATGCTGGAGTCCATGGTTTAGTCAAGCATCCTATTAAATAGCTATATAGCTGATATCAAATATTTCCTTTAATCCTCATGATAGTCCTAGAAGGCACTTACACAAGCCTCATGATGACATTCCACAAGAGCCCCAGCCTTCCTGCACCTGGCACTTTTTACTAGCCCTCTTGATGGGTGTGCATCCACCCAGGGGCCTAGGTCTATTGTTACACAAATTAGGAACCATTCCCAAGAAGGCCAGACATCCAGAGGTAATCAGCCAACATCTGAAAGAAAATGGGAGCTTGGAGATCCTGGAATCGAGCTGAGGCTTGCATCCACAATATCATAATTGGTATTTGAGTCCCGACAAACATCCACTTTTGAATTTTGAGTTTTGAGTTTCAGTCTGAAGGCATGGATTTAAATTTAGTGAGCAAATGTTAACAAACAATGGAAATACATGAAGGATAGCAAAGAGTTGACAGGGTGGATGCACTTTTTTTTTTCTGATTCGTGTCTGTAAAGAAGAAAAATGAATCCACTGGTTTGATGTGCAGGACAATGCTATCTAGTGAATGCTTCAGCAGAATTTAAGACAGAAGGTGAGCCATGCATGAGATTTCTCTTAGCCATTATGGCATAGGAACTGACATGAAATTTCTCAAGCTGAGCCACACATGAAACAGTGAGATATCATAAAGCTAGAACTAAATGGCTGAATCAGGACCTCATCTGGGGGTTGGGAAAGTAAAACTGGAGGTCTGCAGAGGTCAATAAGAAAGTGAGCTGAAATATTATTTCTTCTCATGAAAATAACATATATATCTCAATTTGGTCCAAATCTGCTCATTATCAAGATTACAGATTCTCTCGGTAAATTGCTTATCTACTGGAATATGAACTCAAATGCTTTCTAGACTGCCTATAGCCAATACATAGTCTGTAAACTTTGCTGTTTCTCAAATATTTTAATTTATTTATATGATTTTCAATAAGTTAGTTTTTAATGGTTAAATTCTATAAAAATCACAATCATTTAGTACTATGAAGTCTTTAATTTATTTCTTTATTTCTTCCTTGACCCAGTTGTAATTCAGTAAAGAGTCATTCAGTTTCCATGAGTTTGTGGCCTTTCTCTTGTTGTTAAAATACAGCTTTAATCCAGTGTGATCTGATAGGATGCAGGGGTTTCTTTCAATTTTCTTGTATCTGTTAAGACTTGCTTTGTGACTGGGAATGTGGTCAGTTTTGGAGGATGTTCCATAAAGTGCTAAAAAGAAAGTATATTCTTCAGTTTTTGGGTGAAATGTTCTGAAGATATCTGTTAGGTCCATTTGGGTCATAACTTCTGTTTAACTCTAGTATTTATCTGTTTATATTTTGAATGGATCATCTGTCCACTGATGAGAGTACTGAAGTCTATAACTATCAAAGTATGAGGGTCAATATGTCATATAATTTTAGTAGAGTTTCCTTTACAAACGTGGACTTTTAATGTAATGATGCCTAACAATATTCTTCTATATTCATTTATTGGGGCCTATTGCAATTGCTATCAGAGAGCATCCTTTAACAACTTATGGAAGCAGATGAAGAGAACCGCAGGAAACATTAGGCTGAGCTAAGGGAATTCTGCTGAAGAGAGGCAGAAAGGATTGTAGGAGCCAGAGGGGTGATGGGGAATCATGTTATGGGGAATGTCCTTAGATATGCTGTGAATATTTTTTTCTCTTATTAGGTTGATGAATAAGTGCTGATTGGCCAGGACCCAAGCAGTGAGCATAGCTGTTTCCTACCTGACTAGGAAAATTCTGGGAAGAGGAAAGGTAGGGAACAGTCACCAGAAGAGATGCCATGTAGCCATTGGGAAGGTAGGATACCTGGACATTTTCTGGTAAGCCAAGACCATGTCGTATGGAGATACATACATTAGTAGAAATGGGCTAATAATTAAGATAGAGCTAACCAATAAGAAGCCTGAGCCATTGGCCAAATAGTTCATAATTAATATAAGCCTCCGTGTGTTTACATGGGACTAAGGGACTGTCTTCAGTCCTGGATATCACAAGAAATTGCAGAATCAAATAACTGGGGCTCATAGGAGCTTACTGAGTCTGAACCAACAACTAGGGAGCAAAAGACCTGCTTTTTCTGAATAGAAAAGGAGAAGGAAAGGATTTCAGTGCAGAAGAGAGGTGGGAAAGAGGAACTGGGAGAAGTGAGAAGGGAAGCTGGTCAGGGTGAAAAATAAATAAAATTTTAAAATAAAAATAAATTATGTTTTAAAAATTTTCAGACATTTGGGCAAGCTCTTGCTGAATAGTTGATTTAGACAGAATTAAAGCTAAGTGTCTCTTACAAAGTTTTACCTTTGTTGTCAACTACCTATATCTGTTTTGAATAGAAGAAAATTTTCAGTCCCAACTGACATATGGTATAAGTATTCTATACTCAAGAGGAGCTATGTGGTCACAAGGGTAGAGACTAAGGTTGATTTGGGGGAGAAGGGTATATCCATTTTTGATGGAATGTGTCCTTCAATAAGGTTCTGATCTCTAGCTTTGACAATTGTTGAAGACAACTCTGTCATTGCCATCAATGGCATATACATATGAAAAATTGTGTATGTACTGAATATCAGTAGTTATATTGTCACTATTCCCTAGTTGCACAACTTAACTACCAAGGACAAATGATTTATTATCACTTTTTGCTAAGTTTTTTGAGTACTCTACAGATGAATGGTAGAGTTAGGGAAGACAAAGGTTAAAAACTACATGCACTTTTATAAAAAAGAGTTGATCATCCAGGGATTTTGATATCGTTGGAGTTCCTCAACCTGTCTGCTAAAGATGTAGAAAGAAGGCTCTACTTTGCTGTAATTACAGAGACTTTTCCTTCCATCATCATTATAAAACTCTTAACATGGAATGATGACAGTTTCTGTCCCTTCCATCTAATTAATTCTGACCTGCTGTCTTTACTTTTCTACATCTTTCCCCAAGACAACAATCCTCTTGTAACCTCTGGTGAAGAATTTTGACACAGACTCATTTGTAATTTGAGAAACCTTGATAAAAATAGAACTATTATTAAAGTCACAATGCTAATTTTGTGATATATAAGGAAACATTCATTTTATGATGCTTGAGAGCAGAGAAAGACAAACACCAGGAGCAGAATTGACTTAACAAAATAAAGAACTCCAGCAAGTGAGTTAGTCAGTGACATGGATATTAACTGGGAAGCAGTGTCATCTCAATGACAGGGATGTTGATGCCTTGGTCATGCTTTCTAGGTCCTTGAATTTGAACATCATTTTGAACTCAGTGGGTTCTCAAAAATGTTCCACTATTGCTTAGCTCTTGCTATTTATGTGTACATAAACATGATGCAAAACCACTTGCTCAGAAGACAGTTTCTAGCAAGCTGAGACTACAGACATACCTTGTGTTTGCAGTTATTATACAGATCTGATGGTGCTATATCAAGAGGAGCAGGCTAATTGATTACACAAAGATAAGTCTTGATTTTCAACACTAATTTGTCACTTAGAAAAGTAGAGTAAAAAATTTTACCACTATGAAAAGGACTCAGGAACTTTGTTTCCCTGCATTATATGGATGGTCTATGGAAATGTGGTAAAAGTTGGTCCTTTCTGAGAAATACAGAAAATGGTGTGCGGGAAGCTTAACTGTGTGCAATTATGAACAATTAGAGTGACTATGTTTGGCAATTCTTGAAAACCTCTGGCTATCCAGATTCTGTGGGAGTCCCTAAATATACTTCATTTAGCAAAACTGTACAGAATGTTTCAGTGATAGGTGTCTAAGAAATTTGTAATTGTCTGAATAGATTTTCTCTGCAGATGAAACCCAATTCTTGTAAGGTGGTGACAGAACAGGGTTTCTTGTTTCAACAAGGAAGTTGAATTCCTACTTAGCAGGGTCCAGGTGGCAGGAATTAATTGTTATATAAAATATGAGGGAAATGATTGAGATCTGTCTCAAGGTCAGTGTAACTGCAAGGGACAGGAATAATCATTCATATTGTAAGAGTTCATAAAACACAGTGCTCCTTGGAGTAAACTAACAGGACTATCAACAATGATATTGCTTCATTCATAAAATGCAAACAATACCCCAGAGTGGATGATCAGGAAACCAAAGGAAAGTGGCCCAATATAAAGTCATTATGCCTCTTCTTGAACCAATATTACAGCATGTTGACAGATGAAGAGCCTGTGGTTTAAATGGTAGCATCACAGTGAAATACTATACAAAATAGATAAAGCAGTGATTTCTTCAATTGTTCTGGACAATGGCTTATTAATATTTACCTGGCTTGTGTTAGAAATGTTCCCTTTTGTAATGGTATGGGGAGGGTATGAAAGGGTGCAGACTTGCTGGAGGAAGTACATCACTGGCGTTGAGCTTTGGTAGTTCACAGCCTTCCCCCAATCTTCAGTTACTCTACTTCATTTGTGCAATTGATCATGTGTTCCCTTAACTTCCTGGTGCCATGCTTGCAGCTAACTGCTGAGCCTTCCTGCCATGATGAATTTCATGTCACTAGAATTTTAACCAAAAATAAACTCTTTCTCTCATAAGTTGCCTTGGCCATGGTATCTGATAACACAAACAGAAAAGCAAATAAAGTGTTTGGTAACCAAACTCTGGGACTATATGATTTTTAGACAATAACTCGAGTCTAGCTCAAATTAATTTCATTCCTATTCCATTTTTTTGACTAGAGACATATGTGGGGTCATTTCCAAGTTCATATGAGTAAGGTTTACTCCACCCATGTTACTTAGTATACTCTTCTGGCTGCTATTGCCAGAACTTATTATTTATTTCTTCTGCTATTTTCCTGTTTAAAAAATCAGGAAGGTTGCTGACAGCAATTGTCACTGGGGATTTCTCATGCTGGTACTGTTGTTGGCTGAAGCTCTGGTCATATGAAGATTCAAGTGATCTTAGTTAACTAGTAAATTGAAATCACTAGTTATGTCCCATGTGGGAGGGTAAATATTGGTGGTACTTTTGGGATCCTCAATGGTGTTTTAGTAAAATATCATGTTCACTTGATTTACTGGTTGTAACCATTGTGAAAGTTAAGTGGTAGTGAAATTTGACTATGTAATAGCAGAAACTTAAATAAGTACCACCAAAGTGGCTACACAAGTTGGCACTCCCACCAGCAGTGGAGAAGTGTTCCCCTTTCTCCATATCATCTCCAGCATGAACTGTCATTGGTGTTTTTGATTTTGGCCATTCCGACAGGAGTAAGATGGTATCTCAGAGTTGTTTTGATTTGCATTTCCCTGATGGCTAAGGATGTTGAACACTTTCTTATGTGTCTTTCAGCCATTTTAGATTCCTCTATTGAGAACTGTCTATTTAGTTCTGTACCCCACTTTTTAATTGGATTGTTTGGTGTTTTGGTGTTTTGGAGACTAGCTTCTTGAGTTCTTTGAATATTTTGGAGATCAGCCCTCTGTCAGATGTAGGGTTGGTGAATATCTTTTATCTTTTCCCAGTCTGTGGGCTGCCATTTTGTCGTGTTGACTGTGTCCTTTGCCTTACAGAAGTTTCTCAGTTTCAGGAGGTCCCATTTATCAATTGTTCACCTCAGTGTCTGTGCTACTGGTGTAATGTCCAGGAAATGGTCTCCGGGACAAATTAATTCAAGGGTATTTTCCACTTTGCATTCTAATAGGTTCAGTGTAGCTGGGTTTTATCTTGAGGGCTTTGATCCACTTTGACTTAACTGTAGACTGCACGTAGACCCAAACCTATCGCCTTGCATGAAATATAAGTCAAAATATATCAAAAACCTCAACAGAGGAATTAGATTGAGTTTCTCTCCATTTATTTTATTTTATTTTATTGGTTTTTCGAGACAGCCTTTCTTTGTGTAGCTTTGGAGCCTATCCTGGCACTCGCTCTGGAGACTAGGCTGGCCTTGAACTCACAGAGATCCACCTGCCTCTGCCTCCTGAGTTCTGGGATTAAAGGCATGTGCCACCAATGCCCGGATCTTTCCATTTAATTTGATGTTGGCTGTTGGCTTGCTGTATATTGCTTTTATTATGTTGAGGTATGTTCCTGTTATCCCTGATTTCTCCAAGACCTTTATCATGAAGTGGTGTTGTGTTTTTCAAAGTTTTTTTTGGCATCTAGTTAAGGGACCTCCTATAGTAGTTCAGTACTTATCCCTAGCAGAGGTGTGGACTTTGGGAGCCCATTCCATATAGAAGACTTCAGAGCTACACACATTACAGAAGCAGTCATTGATTCTGAAACTAACACAGTCCAACTCTTAGCAGCCTTAATAAAGAACAGTTCATTCCAATTAGTGCCCCTCATCACTAAAAGGGAAGCACAGGCATGCTTTGGCCTCAAATGACTCAGAGGAATACATCTTCTGCATCTGGATGTATCAGTCTTATTTACTGGGTGGGTAAAAAAGAAACCAATTTTGGAGAAGATTTATTTCAAAACCTGGCTATCACAGAAACTTGGAGGCAATTAGCCTTGATATTTGGGCCATATAAGTCATCAGACTCCATTGAGTACTGAGTAAACTGGCCAGCTAAATGTTCTTGTAAATAGAAATGTGTAGGGATTAAACAATGTCTGTGTGTCCACATGTCATGTATGGAGGCTTTTGACAACAAAATGGTTCATAACGATCAAAAGATCATCCTTATCTGTACTTTTCTCATGTGACAAATTTCAGCTAGTGCAGTGAAATCACAAGACCTCTCAAAAGCAGGGCTCTATGGTCTGTTGGGGCTAACCTTTACATTTATAAATCACTACACAGAAAACAGAATCACATTGTAATCATTAACCAATCAGTAAATGGTCATTTTTCTCAGCTAATCACTTAATGTTTGATCTTCTGTAGAGTCTGCCCACAATGGCTTAAGCAATGCCTTTAAACAAAGACTTTAGTTTTCCTTTTAAATCTGACACTTTACCAATAGAGGATATCATTTTGGGGACACAGGGTTTTCAAGACAGGGTATCTCTATGTCTTTGCAGGTTGTCCTGGAACTAGCTTTTGTAGACCAGGCTGGTCTGGAACTCACAGAGATCCGCCAGCCTCTGCCTCCTGCGTTCTGGGAGTAAAGGCATACACCACCACCACCAGGCTAATAGAGGACATCTTTATGAGCTTATTCTTCTTGGGTATTAGGGATAATTGATTATATGTGAATTTGTATTATATGAATCTTATGTTATATACTTTATCATTGTATTATTTAATGACCTAATAGGCAACAGCACAAAGATGTTTTGATGCTTTTGAAGTTGCAAAGTAGAGCAGGAGGAGAGTGTGCAATCAATGATGATTTCTGTGTCACTGGCTCATGCTCATCTCTGTCAAACTGCTTCTCCCCATCAGAATCTTTGCTGAGCACAGCAGAAGATAAACTCATCATAGGAAAGCCTTTCTCAGGCAGCCCTGTCTTGAACAGTATGAATATTGAATTGGCTTTGCAAGAAAATGATGATGATGAATGGGTGATTTGGCCAATCTGCTTTTTATACCACTAACAAACTGTACACACTTTCATTTGTTTTCACCCTGTTGTGTGACATTGGGTAATACATGTTACACCTGCAATAAGCAATTTTTTTCATCTGTAAAATGGAGGGAATTTACAGTATTTATACCGAATGTCATCTTGAACATTAAAAGAGATATTGCTTGTGGAATGCTTAATATGAAGCTTAGCAACAAGTGTTCACATCATTATAAAAGTCTCCAATGAGCTTCGAGTTTAGCTAATAGTCATTTTTAATTAAGCTAAATATACTATGGTGTGGTAACTATTGCAAGGGCCTCTGACGAAGTAAACAGAAGCCACTTTACCTATTGACCAGGATCTGCTTTGTGAGGCAGACAGTTGAATAACTTCTCATCCTATCTTAAATCACACTGGCTCCTCCTATCTTAATATCACAAAAAATATCTGGGGAAGGCTAATAAAGAAAAGCTGCATCTGAGAAGTGAGGTCAGTGAGAGGAAAATACAAAGACTGACAGAGGCAGATAGAAACTATTATGGCTGCAAAATCCTTCACTGTCATGGAGGTGCATCCAGGATTTTCCTCTGTCCTCGAAAGGAGGAGCCCTTCCTCATTATAGCAGAATCTTCATCAGGTGAGAGGATTTCAATGGGTCCTTTAGTGTAAACTCTGAACTGCTAGATATTGAAAGCAGCAAAAGGGAAGTCACCCCCCAGTTGTTGTAGGACCACTAACCTGCAATGACAAAGGAAATACATGGAATTTAGAAAGGCTTTACTCAGCTAAGTTACACTTGGTCAAGGTGGAAAATAGAAAGAGTTCAAACACTAGTTAGTTACTAAAGGTTAAGCAAAACTTAAGAATTGTTTGTTTCTTTCTGTCTTCAAATTTTTTTCACATAGATAAAATTAAGATTTACATTTAATCTGATGATTTTTAAAGTACTTTTCCTATTGTTTAAGATTACAATGCAATTTGATTTTAAAAGCACAAATGTAACAATGTCACATAACAATTGGTCTTCTATAAAGAAAACCTAGAAATAGCCCATAGGCTTGCAAAGCCATGCTCAAATGTCATTAATTACTATGGGAATGTAAGCCAAAAGCAGAGTTACCACTTGCATACATTAGGATGACTATGATTAGAAAATCAACAGACAGGAGGTGGTGGGGGTGGTGTAAAGGAAAAGGAATCTGGTTTACTGAAGTGGGAATATAAATTGATAGAGTCATTGTGGAAACACTAGGAAATGTGATAAAGGAGTTAAGTAGGACTGACCTAATGGAAAACATGAAGATGCCCCATAGTAATAAAAATGTTTTCTTTTGGAGAGTAAGGCTAACTTAGCAAACTTCAACTGACACAAGGAGTATTTATTTGTTTCATATAATAACTTTTTTAAGTATACGTGTTTCAGGATACTGTTCTGTACATTAAATATACATAGTGAAGTTCATTTTCATCATGTCTCAGAATGAAAATAAAAGATATAATGCAGAATAAAATGTGGCTGAGGGAAAATAACTGAAAAAAGCCAATGATTTTAAAAACAAATTAAGTGCAATTGAATATTTGAATTACTATTAGGTAGAATGGAAACTTTTGGATAAGAAGACCAGAATGTAGATAACAGTTTCAAGCTGATTCATTCTGGATATGGGATCAGAGGAAGAAATTCTACTGATTTAAAAGAGGAAAATGGCTGCAAAATAACAACAGAGCACACATCTAGAAGTTAAAACAGGCAAAGTACTTTCCTCTGCCTAGTAAAATAGCAAAATGGTAAATTAACAGATGACCAAGTTCTTAGAATCAGTCAATAAATAAATGAATATTAAATAACAGGGCCAAACCACAACCACACATAGGCATGTACACACAGAGAGAAACATGTATACATAAGTACTCTCCCATAGATACATGCACAGACATATACACATGTGTGTGTGGACACACACATGTTAAGTCTTAACAAAGATACTAAGCAAAAAAGAAATGTTTTGTTGTCAGGATATGTAACTATGCAATAAATTCCCTAATCCTACACCTGTTCCATGATGTAGCAACAATGGAAGCATTCTGGAGTTTTATGATTCAATACCTTCAAAAGGATGTAAAATATTCAATAATTTTCCCATTGAATACTTGTTTCAATTTTATGTATTCATTTACATAAAATACATTTAAAAATTTTAATATAGCTTGCACGAAAAGATTTAAATAATCTACATGGTCTCCATTAAAGCTGTAGCAAATTGTCCTGTTAAGACTACCTTTTCATGGATGTGACTTTTTTGATTGACTCTGGTTATTTGTTTCATGTTTGTCCCATATGTTCTTAGTTTCCATCCCACCATACATATCATTTCATCTGAAAACATTAGTTTCTTTAGTTCCCTGTATTGCCTTGTGAACTATATGTTTTGTTTTGCATTCTTAATGCTTTTATGAGGCTTCCAATATGCAGACCCACTCGCTGCAGCAGATGGTCATTCAGATCTCCATCTTTCTACATTTGCTGTAAACTCAGTGTCACTGTACACCATTTCTTTCTGCCCATCTCTTGCATTAATATTGTCATATACTTCAATTCCACAAGTTATAAATACTATAGTGTGGTATATTTTATGTAGTCACATTTTGTGTAGTTTAAATTCTTTTACTGTGTGCATGGAAATGGTCCATGTGCATATATAAGTGCATGTTTTGTGTGTGTGCGTGTGTGTGTGTGCGTGCGTGCGTGCGTGCGTGTGTGTGTGTGTGTGTGTGTGTGTGTGTGTGTGTGTGTGTGTGTGAGTGAGTGTGTGTGTGTGTGCAGGTGCAGGACCCTAGCTAACATCCAATGTTTTCCTGGATCTCTATGCATCTTCTATATTGAATTGCACTGGGCCTGGACCTCACAGTTGTGCCTACTCTGGTTAGCCAACTTACTACAGAAATTCTACTGTCTATACTGCCAACAGCTGAGATCATTGGAGGATGCCATGCCCTCCTAGATATGTAGGTTCTGAAGATCTTAGTTTCAGTCCTCATGCTTTAAGGGTCCTAAACAAACCTTAAGACAAACAAAACAAAACAAAACAAAACATCCCCACATAAACGTAAAAATGAAAATAAAAATAGACAAAAGATCAAAAAGCAAAAATGCCAAACAAAACAAAAAATATGTATACAACTGGAAACAACCTAGATGCCCCTCAATCAAAGAATAGGTAAGGAAAATATGATGCAATTACAGGATGGAGTACTACTCCCCTGGAAAAAATGATGACCTCATGAATTTTGCAGGCATATGGATGTATCTAGAAAAAAACAGTGGGTAACCCAACTCAGAAACACCAACACAGTATGTATTCACTTATAAGTATAGATATTAGATATAAGGCAAAAATAACCAGAATAAAATCCACAGCTCCAGGGAAGCTAGGTAACTAGGAGGACCCTAAGAGGAACACATGAATCTCCTTATGAAAAAAATGAGAGGAGATCTACTGGATAATGGGGAGGGGAGGGAGAATGAGAACATGAGGGAATAAGATGGGTGAGGTGCGAGGGACACAATGGAAGAGCAATAAAAAAGATATTTTAATAGAGAAAGGCACTGTGGGCTTAGGGAGAACCTGGTACTAGGGTAGTTCCAAAGAATTCACAAGGAGGACCCACAGCTAAGACTCCTAGCAATAGTAGAGAGGATGCCCTAATTGGCCTACCCTGTAATCAGGTTAATGAATAGCCCAACTATCATAATAGAGCCCTCATCTATTAATTGATGGACCCAGATGCAGAGATCCACAGCCAAGAACCAGGCTGAGCTCTGGAAATCCAGTTGAAGAGAGGGAGGAGGGAATATATGTACAAGGGAGGTCAAGATCATTATAGAGAAATCTACAAAGACAGCTGAACCAGGCTTATAGAAACTCTTGAACTCTGGAACAACAACTGTAGATACTCTTGGAGACTGAACTAGGCCCTCCATATGTGGGAGACAATTGTGAATCTTGAACTATATGAGGGGTCCCTGGCAGTAGGACCATGATACAAACATGGTACAAGAACTAGCTTGCAGGAGCCCACTCCCTAAGGTGGGATGCCATAGTCAAGCTTAATGCAAGGGAGAGAGTTATGGCCCTGCCTCAACCTATTGGGCCAGACTGTGTAAAATTCTCATGAGGAGGAGTAGATTGTGGGTGGGCAGTGGGGAGAGGAATAGAGAGGTGAGAGGAAGCAAGGGGGTGGGAGGAGGTGTGGTAGGGAGAACTATGGTTGGATCGTATAAAGAAATTAAATAGTAAAATTGTACACAAAAAAGAAATTGACACACATAAATAAAACTGTACACACACAAATATCAAGTTTGTTTTATATTGTTCAGGTGTGATGCCTGCTCTTGATTATGGTGCAGTGACACTCCATTAGAGAAAACTGAATTTTCTTTTGCCAGTTTGTATCAGTTGCAAAGAATTTCATGGTTGGTAGTGGGACCCCGTGTCTACTTGCCCTTATAAATGATGGGATACATTCTGGTTTTAACCTGTACAGGTCTTATGCATGCTGCCAGTGTCCCTGAGTTCATATGTGCATCAGTTCTGTTGTGCCTGGAAGACACTGTTTACTTGGAGTCATCTATAACCTCCGTCTCTTACAATCTTTTTGCCTCCTGTTCCACATCGCTCCCTCA
This sequence comes from Cricetulus griseus, assembly GCF_003668045.3. Taxonomy (NCBI): domain Eukaryota; kingdom Metazoa; phylum Chordata; class Mammalia; order Rodentia; family Cricetidae; genus Cricetulus; species Cricetulus griseus. The sequence continues at coordinate 130,972,331 of NC_048599.1, forward strand.
GTAATGAGGAGAGGAGGTTAATGAAGTCATCCCATTTAGGACCAACTGTTCCAAAGTCTCTCACTCTCTGCACATGGTGCAGTTGTAAATTTCCTTGTTACTTTTCTCTTCCATCTCCCTCCCCATTTAATACACACCCCCATTCCCTCATTTGTCTCTCTAAGCAATATATTTTATTTTCCCTTTCATAGAATGGCTTTACCCCTTCCTCTGCCTAATCACTTACTAAGAACCTAAGTTCTCTGGATATATATATATATACGTATATATATACGTATATATATATATATATATATATATATATATATATATATTCATAGTGAATACCTAAAAATGCTAACATTCGTGTATAAGAGAAAATACATTTTATTTTCTTTCTTTTTTCTTTTTTGGTTTTTTGAGACAGGGTTTCTCTGTGGTTTTGGAGGCTGCACTGGAACTAGCTCTTGTAGACCAGGCTGGTCTTGATCTCACAGAGATCTGCCTGCTTGTGCCTCCTGAGTGCTGGAATTAAAGGCATACACCACCACCACCCAGCTAAGATTGCTTATTTTCTAGCACCATCAATTTATCTGAAAATTTCATTTTAAACATTTAACAATATTTCATTGTGCAAATGCATCACATTTCACTATCCATTCATCAGTTGGACATCTACTCTGTTTTCAATTTCTGGCTGTTATGAAGAGGGCATCAATAAATATGAATGAGCAAGTGTCTTTTTAGTAGAGTAATAGGGTATGTGTCCAAGAGTGGTATACTTGAGAACCTGGAAGTAGATTGATTCCCATCTTCCTGCGAAACTGCCACACTAATTTCCATAGTGCCTGTACAAGTTTACATTCTTACTGTCAATGGACAAGTGTTCCTCTTACTCCACACCCCCAGCAGTATGTGCTGCACTTTATTTTATGGATCTTGGTTATTCTGAATGTGGTAAGAAGAAATCTCAAAGTAGTTTTAATTTGCATTACCTTGTTGGCAAAATTTGTTAATTTTTTCTTTGTTTCCAAGCCATTTGTTTTTAAGTTTTTGAGGGTGCTATCTTTAGATCTGTACTCCAGTTTTTAAACTCAGCAATCCACTAGTTCTTACATTATTTCCACCCACTCTTCTACTATGATCTAAGATTTAGAGGAAGTGGAATAAGTTTCCTTTACATGCTGAGCACTCTACTGTTACTTCTTTTGGACTTTTGAGCAGACATGTATTTCTATAAGGAGAGGCTTCTTTGATTAAGTCTGAAAGGAGCATTTGCCTATGGATACAAGCATAAATATCAAGAAGGCAACTTGATCCTATGACAATTTAGCTAAATAACAGTAAATTGTTTGTCCCAGGGATTAATATCTCATTAGCTATATATTTTGTAAAGCTTTTCTTTAACATATATGGGTGTTTGCTTGTAATGTATATACACAGAATTCATGAAATCCTTGCAAGGGCAAGAAGAGGGTACCAGATCTTCTGGGATAGTGACAGGCATTGTGAATTGCTCTGTGGGTACTTAGACTTGAACCCCAGTCCTCAGGAAGATCATCCACTGCTCTTAACTGCTGAACAATCTCTCCATCCCTCACCTATGCCTTTTTGATTAGATTTACATTGCCTAACATGAAATCCCCCAAGTTAATTTGAACTCAAATCCAATTAGAGAGCAATTGATTACCCACATAATAGTCATACCATTATTGCATCTTTGAAAACAAGTTGGTGTTTAGTTCATATGGTTTATAGCTGGGTCAGAGAGTTTATGTATTTTCTTTCACATGGCTAGTGTAGCATGTTCAGGTACTATGGGAAGGAAGACTGACTAACACTTTGGGACCTCCAGCATCTTCCTCACAAACAAATCATAAAGAGATATTAGAAATATCTCATAAGTGAAACTGAAATTTGTGTTTAGTAATCTTTGGTTTCTCAGACTAGCATCCAGACATGCAAGATATCTTCTTTCTTTTCTTAAACTTGTATTTTTTAAATTGTTTTACTCAATGAGAGGTATATATGGCTTTTTAGACACTCTTAGTTTATGTTAAACATCCCCATCTTCATGTATCTTGCAAACACCCTCACTACTATCCATCCCCACTTAAGATTTTCAGACCCCAAATTTTTTCTCTTACTTTTTCTATAACTTCTATGCTTATTAATTCCCCAGAGAATGATGAAAGAGGTACTATAAAATTCTGAATACATTGATTAGTGATCAAGGAAATAAACAATAAATTGAAAATAATGTGAAAAATCTTTATTGTATGTTTTTATAAACACATTATTAATTTTTCCTGCCAAAATTTTGGAGATGAAAAAATATATTGAGTTCATTTGAGATTAGAGACAATTAAGAACTACTACAGATGTCAAAAGTAAGTACAGACATTCACTTTCCCCTTATGTATCATTCAATTTAGGAAGAATTTCTTCCACCAATACTTCAGATTTGTCTTTGGAAGAATCATTAGCAAAATAAGTTTACCTACATTCTTTATTTTATAGTATTTTTCTTTATTACTGTAAGAATAATTGATTTCATAGTTTCTAATTTAATTGATTACTTTTCACTTGGTGCTATCATCACCTAAAATTTTCTTTGAGCCATTGGGGACCAAATCCAGAGATTTGTGCATACTAGACAAACATTAGCCTAAATTATAACCCAGGCCTTCCCTTCTACACTTTGATGTTGCTGAGAAACATCTTCCTGCCTTTTCTTGGGTCATCTGTGCACTGAGATCTTCTTAATAGAAATAAGACTCAGTAGTCAAGATGGAAACATTCAGAGAACTTGAATGTCCTATATGACTGAAGCACTCTGTTTACTTACATCCTAACATGTTGATCAGCTGTGCAATACATACATTCTATCCTTCTGAAATAGGATTCTAGTGATACTTTTGGTATTAGTGTTACCTTCAGAGACCTCAAGAACTACATAATCATCTCAGACATAGCATGGGGTTCTTTTTAAAAACTATTTTGAAATATTTTTAATGTGTATTGGTGTTTAGCTTGCATGTATGTCTGTGTACCTTGTGTAATCAGTTCCTACCAAAACCAGAAGAGAAAATCAGATTGCCTGGAACTGGAGTTACACATGGTTGTTAACTGTTATGTGGGTGCTAATAATCAAAGCTGGGTCCTCTGAAAGAGCAGTCAGTGTTCTTTTTTTAATGCTTATAGCAGCTTTATTTGTAATAACAGAACCTGGAAACAACCTAGATGAATCTCAACTGAAGAATGTAAGAAGAAAATGTGGTACATTTACATAATAGAGTAACTCAGCTGTTAAAAACAATGACACCATGAAATTCTTGAATAAATGGATGAAACTAGAAAAATAATCATCCTGAGTAAGGAAACCCAGTCCCAGAAAGACAAAGATGGTATGTACTCATTCATATGTGGATATTAGCTGTAAAATAAAGTATAACTATGCTACATACAATCCAAAGACCCATAAAGACTAGGAAACAAGAAGAGATCAGTGGGGGATATTGTGATCTCCATGAGAAGGGGAAATAGAAGAGAATTCGTGAGTGGAGAATTCAGTGTTTTTAACTGCTGAATCATCTCTCCAGCCCCATATGAGAGTCTATCTTTCTGTGTGGCAGAAATTAAATTTTTGAAGTATTTATTTGTTTGTTGTTAATTATGTGAATGTGAGTGCCAGCATGCACTTATTCATGCCACATGCATGAAGTGCCCACAAAGGGCAGAAGTGGATCCTGGAAGTCGAGTTCAAATTGTTTGTGAGCACCATGATGTGAATTCTGGGAACCAATTGAAATTTTCTACAAGGTCAGTAAGTAACTTTACATTCTCAAACTTCTTTTCAAATACCAAGCCAGGCTTTGGTGACCCATGTCTTTCATCCCAGCACCAGGGAGGCAGAGGCAGCTAGTATCTCAAATTTGAGGCCAGCCTGGTCTAAAAACTGACTTCCAGGACAGACAGGGCTGTTACACAGGGAAACCCCTTCTCAAAAACCCAAAACACACATACAAAAAAAAAATTCCAAATAAACCATACTCTCCAGGTAAATGCCTTTAGAACAGAACACCAGGGACCAGAGAGTGTTTAATCAAATACCAAAAGTTGTTTATGTCATGTGTTCAGTAACTATTTATTGAGTATTTATTATACTCTCTAGGTTATATCTAAGTAGGTATGGTCAGTATTAAGGTCACCATAATCATTGAACCTTGGTTTATAATATTGCTCTTATTGTTATACTTGTTTCTTAATTCTTTGTAATGAGCCATATACATTTAATATGTGACAACAAATTTTAATTTTTTGACAGGAACTCTGACATGCTCCTCATCAAAAGTGATTGTTAAAGCAACTGTAGTGAGGAAAATCAAAGGATAAGTAATCAAAATGAAAGCAACTGTAGTGTAAACACAACTTCACTGTGGTGTTTGACTGTGCCCTTTGTTACAAGGGAGAATATTGGGATTCTTACTGTTTGAGCCTAGCACTATTGCATCAATGATATGACCAGAAGTTAGGTTTTCTGACTATGGTAAGATGTGGGGGACGAGAAACACCTTTCAGCCAGCACCTGCCTCCTGCAGGAGTGATGTTTTATGACTGCTTGGCACTGAACATTTTTCACTGTCAAGCCATGAAAAAGCATCTTGATAGAACATTTCTGTAAGTGATTTCAGAGGGTTATTTATGGCTCTACAAGGATTCCAGATTGCCTCATTTTCAGACAATTAAAACAGGAATTTAAGCAGTCGTTGTTTGCATCTTTGGGAGGAAAATCCATTAACAGGAGACCAGGGGATCATGGGGTCCCAGAGAAGCTCCTTTGAATAGTAATGCTGGCTAGTAAACTCTAGCAGGCAGAGCCAGCAAGGCTTGCTAAGCAGCTGGATGTACTTTCAGCTGAAGCTGAAAGTCTTTTTGGGTGATAACTAGTATATTTTTATGAGGCACACCAAAATGAGCCTCCAGGGAGAATCTCAGAAAAGACTGATCAGAGAGAGCAAACCTGATGTTAAGATTGAAAAGTAGGATGCATTGTAAAACAAAAATCTCACAAGAAGCTTGTGAGGAAGCTCAGGAAATCAGGAAACACAAAGAGTCCATGTTTATGATAGGAGTCAGCTGAACGCATCATCAATGTGAAATTTTCAATTATGTAATATTTACCCACATGCATGAAAACACCTATTGTTGACACAAAATACCATTACTCTGCAATGAGATCCAAAATCACACATAGGAATTCAGCATGACAAGATTTGGGATAAAAATACAGAATGGATTATTTCAAATGAGCAGTGCACCTTGTTTGAATTAAGAATTCCTTTTCTCTGTGTTTGCAATTAACCAATGATTTGTCCATCAAATAAGTTGAGATAAGTACAAGCACTGCTGTTCCTATACACACACACACACACACACACACAGAGAGAGAGAGAGAGAGAGAGAGAGAGAGAGAGAGAGCATACACACACACATACATACACAACAACAATAGCAAACTAACAGGAATCAATAATCATTATTCACTGATATCTCTCAACATCAATTGTCTCAACTCTTCAATAAAAAAGACATAGACTAACAGAATGGATGTGAAAACAGGATCCAATTCTCTGCTGCATCCAAGAAACACACCTCAACATCAAGAACAGATGTGACCTCAGGACAAAGGGTTGAAAAATGATATCCAAAGCCACGGAAGCTAAGAAATAAAGTGGTGTAGCCATTTAAATATTTAACAAAATAGACTTTGAACCAAACCTAATCAGAAGGGATAGGTAAAGACACAACATAATCATCAAAGGAAACATCCACAGAATTGAAATTCCATTCTTAACATCTATGCTCCAAATACAAGGGCACCCATGATTGAAAAACAAAACAAACAACGACAAACAGAATCACTATATATTAAATCCAGTATTGGCCTTTACACACTGGAGCAATGTGGACTTTGAGACTTTGGATTAGAAAATTACCTGAGTGCTTTAAGGGGTTCTTAATGGGCCATACTAATAAGTGCATGGAAGACAGTGGTACTGAGGGTTATATGAACATTGGGAAGTAGGCTAAAAATGATTCAGAAGAGAAGAATATTAGTATATTGTCTAAAGAGAGTTCTTGTGATATTTTGGCAAAGAATGGATGCTTGCTACCCTTGTCCAAAAAACTGCCTGAGGCTAAATTGAAGTTATGGATTAACAAATTTGGCATTGAAAATTTCCAGACAGCCTACTATTGACTGTGTTGCTTGATTGTATGACTATGCTTATGCAGATTTATAATGAAAAGGATCAAGCAGAGTAAGGAAAAATATAATAAAAAAACATGTAATATTTGAGGAGAAAAGGGGCACCAGGAATGTGAACAGATTAAAGAAAAGCCAGATGCTAAGTGGAATAAAAGGAGTTATGACTTCAAAGCAAGACCCCACCAAGTACAGCTTCCAACTTGTGAAAGGAATTAAAGTAGAAAAGAACTAAAGTAAATCTTAGGGTTAGGTGTGAGATACACACCCTTAATATCACCACCCAGAAGGCAGAGACTGGGGAATCTCTAAATGAGTTCCCATACAGCCATGCTTAGGCAGTGAAGGAAGCCATCCAAAACAGAAAGCCAGTGACAATGTAACTGTAAAGGCCAGGGGGTGGGGGTGGTGTGGGAGCATGTTTCAGCTCCAGAAAGCAGCAGAACATGACCACTTCAGACACGTGATGGTTCTTACTTTAGGGCCAAGGATAGAAGAAATGGGTTTCAAATCTTAAGCTAGGCCTAATGTTATTCTCTCATTGTGTTGTCTATTGATGTGGATATAGAACTCTTTGCTTCTTCTCCAGCACCATGTCTGACTGCATGACCTTGCTATGATATTAATGGACTAACTTCTAAACATGAAACATAAGCCCAAATAAGTGCTTTCCTTTTGAAAAGTTGCCATGTCCAGTTCACTGAAATGTTTCCAAGGCTTATAGTATAATATGAAACTTCAGCATGTTAATATCAAGTATCCAGTTTTTATGTTTGGGATACCTGAGGAAACTAAGATCTGAAACAGGAAACATGGTTATTTCACTCCTCTATTGTATTTTTTAAGTCATTCTATCAACATTAGGAATGCAGTTCCATCTTTTCTTTTGTCCCAATCATATATATCCAAACTTTTATTGAAATGAATATAAAGCTGTAAGTATAAAGAAGAAAGAAATACCTACATTACCTACTAATTACCTAGTAGTCAATGTTCAGGGACATTTTATATGAAAAATAGACATGTGTTTGCATGAAAAGATCTCTTTGCTGTTGTCCTGACCAATTACTAGGAAAACTATATTTTTTGCCAAGTCTCACTATACTTGGACAGCATGAAATTAACATTCATAAACAACACAAATGTTTAACAACAATCCAAAGTTATAATCAGCTTTAACTACAATATATATTGTAGTTAACATGTCTATTAAATAAAGAAATGCTGGGCGTTGGTGTGCACTCCTTTAATCCCAGCACTTGGGAGGCAGAGGCAGGCGGATCTCTGTGAGTTCGAGACCAGCCTGATCTACAAGAGCTAGTTCTAGGACAGCCCCGAAAGCCACAGAGAAACCCTGTCCCGAAAAACCAAATAATAATAATAATAATAATAATAATAATAATAATAATAATAAACAAAGAAAATAGTTCTCAGACACTAAAGATACAAATTTTACACTTAGAATGTCTTCCTTTAATCTTAGTTACCTGATATATGTGGTTTGTATTGCTACAATGAACACGCACAACAGAAGAAGCAATGAGAAGTACAAGCTTTTTTTTGCAAGATAAGAAATTCACTCTTCTCAAATAGAAAAACATAGCTCTAATCTCACTGGATAGTTATAAACATCATTATATCAAAAGTTAAGCATGGGGAAACAAGTTGAATGAGATAGATACAGGGCACACATGAGAGAAGACGATAGGTTCTCACACCCTTAATCCACAAAGCCTGGACTCTGATTCATTCACAGAGATTCAGAGGCAAGAGGAAGAAATTTCTAAAAGATCTCTGTCCTAGTAATTAGCAAGCCCTAAACCACTCCAAGAATGCAGTTGATGCCTGCATAGGAGAATCTTATAAATAAAATGTTCTATGCCGAGCTGTGGTGGCACATGCCTTTAATCTAGATTATGAATGAATCAGAGTCTATAAGAATCAGTAGAAAGGAAAATAAAGAATATATTAATGATATGGGCTGGTGGAAATTGATAGATGATAATAAACAGTAAATGACAAATGGATTGAGGAAAAGGCCATTGAATAGGCATCATAATCTAGATCACTTATCATCCATGACCTGTTTGATCACATTGGACATGAGTTAGAGAAACAGAGAACCAAGCACATGGACTGTAGTTCAGAAAGATACTATAAGGCCTGGAGTAAGGTTTGCTTTCAGAATGCAACTCCTTCACACGAAACTCAAAATTGTAAGATTTTATCCATGTGAATAGAGAAGACACATCAATTTGTGTTCAACATAAGTAAAACATCTGTTCTTCTTTCATTCTGCAATCCAACTTTTTATGCATGTCTTCATGCTTTAGATTTGACTCAGTCTTCTCTAGAACTGCTGCAACTTGTCCTTCTCTATTGCAGGCAGAGCAAAGATGACTCTTTGTTTGATCATAATCCTAAGTAAATCAGTTTGCATATGCATGATTTGTGTAATTGCGGCAGTTGGTAATTAGTGTAAATAGAGATCATATCCCATCTAAAAAGCATAATTAAATCCAATAAAGAAGACTAGAAGCAGGTATTTTTGTTTGGTTGTTTGTGAGATTTTTCTTTGGAAAATTGCATTAGATAAATTACAAAATTGTATTTTAGAATTATTTTTACATGAAAATGTCCTGCACCTTATCTTTAGGTTAAAAAAAAAATCTCATCTCCAGGTAAAATAAAAAACAAAGCAATGTTTCTTTGGAATATTTGCATTTTGATTTTTTGTAATCTTAAATCAAGGAGAGAAAATGTGAAAATGTAAATATTTTCTCTTGATTTCCTCTCCTTTGTACATGGCTTATCTCCAAAGCAAAGTCAAGACACATGACATTTCAGAATGACTGAGGGAGCTATGGCCAACATTTTTTCTTTCAAGGAGCTCATCTTGTTTTTATTAAATGGTTTGAGTCTTTCAAGTACCTTACTGGAATGGTTATAATGACTTTGTTCATTTTTTTTTAGTGTGTTTCTCTGTGTATATCTCTCTGTGTGTAGTTTGTTAATTTTAATGTTTTAATGGAAGGCACATTGAAGCAATCAATAACCTCTATGTAATACAAAAGCTGTATAGTTTTTGTATTTATCTTAGACTCACATATGTGATGACTTCCAAATAATTTATAGTTTCCCTGTCGATGCTGTGTAAAATGTCAGTGTAATGTTAAAGTGGTAGCATTAACTTTAATTTATCTAAATAGATAACTTATATCAATTGATCAGTTGCTGAATTTCCGAGTTTAGAAAATGTCCCCTTCACACTAGTTCCTTTGGTTCTCACAAGATCCCCATGAGGCAATTATTTCCTTAAATGAGGGCATCATTTCAAACATTAGGAGGTTAATTTACAGCAAAAGTATGTTATTTGGAATTCAACTGGTAGAGACCCAGAGTAAATTCAGTCTTCAGCATTTGAATACCTAAATATCTGAATCTATTTTATTGCTAGGTGACCATATGTTCTCAAATGGTATAAAATTATAGTTATGCAAAAGCAGTGAACACAAACATTCTTTTTATTTTCTTGGTTCCTTGAGACAGTCTATGGAGCTTTGACTGACCTTGAACTCCTCATCTTTCCTTTTAGCATCAGTCCCTCTAACTATCTGAACTGTCATTTAGAATATCAGATACATAATTGAAAATACAGGTAGTTAATTCCTCTTATTCATGCTAATTATGTATTGTAAAATCATTGTATACTGGATTAGCAAATCCTGAATCATTGCTCCTGAGGTATCTAACATGTTAGACTCCAGCAAGTCCAAGCTGATCAGTATAAAACTTGGCCTAATATATGTTTTCTGTATAAAGACATCTCGTTGATAGATATGTTTCATTAATTAGTATTAAATTCTCAGCCAACAACACTGTAACTCATGCCTCAGCTTATCAACCATGAGCCTAGCTCTATATATTGTCTCTAGCACTCTGCTTGGGTAACAATTTCAATAAAAACCTCACCAGCAAAATTAAATGAGTTGTAAAAGCATAGCAGTAAATGGCTAACAAAAGGGACCTGCCACTCTGATTTGAAATTTGCAATATGAAGACTACTGTGTGTGCAGTGTTTGCTGGGGCAGAGCTTATTTAATGTTACACATAACCCATAATTCTGTATGCGTGCTTGTCTTCATATTTCCATAAAGTCACTCTGGATACTGATTTAGGAATTACAAGTAAACTATATTCAGAAAACAAATTCTCAAAAGCAAAATTCATGACTAATTCACGTTAATTACATTACATCTTCAAACACAAAATAATGTGGTGAGTCTTAAAGATAATGTGTGTAGTTCAAGTCTATCTGGAGGAGAACATTCACAGATAACCTGGCTCATCAAAGGGAAAAAGCATTTATCGTTTAGTTTCCTTGTCTTATAATACTACATATCAAGAAGTTCAAGACAAACACCTTCTCCAATTCTTATAGTTTGTAATTTACAAATTCCTTGGTGGAGCAAAAGGAACCTCAGTTAACTGTTGGTCTTTTTAGTACTCTGCAATTAACATCAATGGTGTAGAACATATACTGAAAAACAGAAAAGCAGAATATTTCTTCTAAGTCTATATAATATCCACTGCTATTATAAATGTGACTAGGTAGAGTCAACCATCAATATCTTTTCTACAAATGAGGAGAGCAGTAACCACCACATCCCTCTCCCTTTTTTTGTTTCTGAATCATAAGCAGGTATTTTCTGATACGTTAAAATATATCATTCTCCATCAACTTCAACTTCCTACTTACATCTGGTAACATAAAATTCTAATTGTGTTTCTTGGTTTTCTTAGTTGGTACCACACCCCAAAAGTTAAAGAAAAACTACTTGCTGTGAAGATGTTAAGATCTCCGCGTTCTGCTAATCTGAAAAGAAAGGCTGTTTGTTGCTAGTCCGATTCTTTTTAAGGACTGTTCTCCTATGAATATACTAGCACAAACACTCTTATCTTTATTGAAGACTTTGTTCATTCAAGCAAAAAAACTTCTCGATTATCTTGAACAGAACTGTGTTTTTAAACAACCATTTTTTGTTTCCCAGTGTGTAGGGACCAGAAACAGCTTTAATTCATAATGGGACTTAACTTCTTATGTGCTGATTTGTTTTTTATAGTGTCTACTTCCTAGAAATAAATTTAAATTTTGTCAATGAATTACAGACTCCCTTTCATCTCCTTCAGTTATGTTTATTGATCTTTCACTATTTCATGACGCAGGTTCTTACTATATGAAGTTGGTATACCTAGAACTTGCTGGCCTTAAACTTCCATCATCTCCCTTTCTATGCTTTCTACATGATGAGTTTACAGATGTATTGCTCCATGCTCAGCTTATTTGTTTTAAACTTTGTATTATTTTGGATTTATATTCATGTCATTTTTCTTTTCCAGCAACAGTTTTTATTTTCTTTTCAAAATTTTCCAACATTTGCATTTGTTCTATGAGAGTATTTTGCAATCATATTCATTCCCTCAGCTTCTCCCAGATCTAGAATTTTCTCCTACTCATTCAAGTTTGTATCCTATTCTATCTCTATTTTTTCCTTCTACTAACTCTCTTCTTCTGGTTTATGAATAACTCACACATGTAAACTTAACAGAATCTTCATTTGACCAGCACAGCTATTGTGTGTGTTAATCCCTCTTAAGTTCAGCAACAGAGAATCTATAGCCAAACCTTAAAATCAGTTTCTCTCTACCCTTAAAAACACATGCTGCAAAAACTTAGCACTTTTTAAAGGTGTAGTTGTATGGGTTGGCCTGATAAAATCTGCTGACTTTCTTGTCAACCCTCCAGGAAGATGCACTTCGCTTCCATGAGATGATATCTTTCAAATACTTTGCAGACATGCATGACCACATGCCATGGGAGATTCCATGGTTACACTTAAAATAAATTAACTCAAACATGTGAACCTTCAGTTCCATAAATTGGTGGGTTTTTTTTTATAATGTAATGGATTATGGAGGCGATTTTCATTGATTAAACCTAGACCTCTCACATGAAGAACTGCCCTCCTTTAAATTTGCCCTAAATTAATATTTATGGATTATCTATCTTTATAAAAATATATGGCTGTTTCCATTTTTATTAAATTAGCTCTTTATTTCCAATATCCTAATACAAACTCCCAGGTTATGTATCCTCTCAATGTAGAACTAATGTTAGCTGTTTTTTTTTTTTTCAGGAAAAATATTTACATGAGCTTGACATGTATATATCACATCTTTCCTAGAATATTGGTTCTAGAGAGGAAACTGCAACCATAGCCCCAGCTGTCAGTCATAATACATCAAATGCTCCCCTCCTCACCCTACCTAAGAACATTGTTCTTCCCATCCTCTTGTTAAAATGAGAATAACTTGAGTCAGAATCAAAGGCCTTACAATTTATGTTTACATATATTTTTGATTCAATGTGATCTCTCTCACAATCACCAATGTACCTTAGAGAATGATGACTCTTGTGAAGTTTGCCTGTAAAATCCCACAGGTGATTTATCAGTAATCATTCATTTAGAACCTACAAATTGTTCTGGGATATGTAGGCTGTAAAGTGTGTTAATATTTTATAGTTATGTGTCATTAGATGGAATGGAGGTCTTTGAAATATCATCTTATTAATCAGTTGATCTTTCCCCTCAATAATTAGATCTTTCAATTTACTACTAAAATTACTGGCAATGGCATTTTCTGATGTTATAAAATAAAATTCCCTTAATGAAAAATGACATTTGAAAAATAATAGAATTTTTTCAGTACTGATTTTAATTCTCTCTTCATTTTTTGTAGCTAATTCATTGCTAATACCATTTTGAGCTTCTAATTTTTAATGGTTTAAAATTGAGATAATTAGAAAGTACATGATAATGACTAATTAGAATATGAACAGCACTATGTCTAAGGCACAAATAATGAGTGGGAAATGTTTTAATTTTTAACGTTTGAAATTATATTGATATTTGAAAAATGCAATCATCATTTTCAATTGCAATTTTGCTCATATAAAGACATTGCAAAGTAGAATTATAACTTCCAACCTCAAAGTTTGTTGGATTCTGTAAAATATTCATGTCTTCTTAAATTTTTGTGTATGTTGTAAATTTAGGGCTGAGACTTCCTTGTATAAAATAGAACATTTGCACTTATATTAAAACATGTATCTCATCTACTTTTTGAAGTATGTTAGGCAGCTGACTAGTTCACACTGGGCCAGTTGGCATTTGTGGAGCAACTGAGTAAGTCTTCTCAAAGATGTGTAACTAAATTTACATTATGACTTTTCACTTACAGTGTCACCAGATGAGAATGCCCTAAGGATTAGTTTATAGGAACCACTATACATATTTTGGTCAAATTGCTATAATACAATATGGACGTATTTAAATGTGGATTAACTTTATGTTAATAAAGGTGGCAGAAGAAGCAAGGACAAGTTATTTTTATTGTTTTCTATTCTTTCACATACATCTCAACTCTCAACATATTTTTACTAGGCATTTTTTTTCTTTTTCCTTTTCTTTTTTGGGAGAAAATTTCTCCATATCCCACACCAGCTTGACCAATGATCCTGATTGCTGAAGCTGTCAGAAAACTGAGGTCACCATGTATCTGCCAGGCAAACTGGCCAAGGCAGGCATCTACTAGCTTTAGAAACTGATACCAAACCTTTGAGAGACTTAGCAATATATACTGTTTAGAAACTTTCCAGGTTCCTTGTGTGCTATCCCTGTCTTTCCAATTTCAGTCAAATCATTATATATGACTGGAGATGCCTTTCCTCATGGGGGAATTTAGATGCCATTATAAAGAAAACAAAAACTATTTATCAAGCCCAATAGTTAGAATTTTGCAATAATTCAAGAGAACGTTTATTTCTAAACTGGAGAAACATGTGTGTTTGTGTTTGTGCGTGCGTGCGTGCGTGTGTGTGTGTGTGTGTGTGTGTGTGTGTGTGTGTGTGTGTGTGTATGTGTGTGTGTGTATGTTATGTATATATGTATAAAATGATGCCAGTTAAAACTGCTTTCTGGCCTGAACCATGCTAAATATTATAATCAGTTTAACTGGGGTCACTGCAGCTTCTTTTAACATAAGCATTGGGTTTCCCTGTCAACTTCCTTCTGAATTCTTAGCAATTTGACATAACCATATTTAGTGTGAAAGATGAGAACATTACCTCTATCTTGCCTGGTTCCACAGGACCAGTTTTTCCACAGGACCAGTTTTTCTCGCTCACACAGGTCTCAGTGCTGCTTATGAGCACTTTGAGACAATATCAAATATAATTATTGGGCCAATAACTTAGGCTTTTTATTGATTAATTATCTTTTATAAATTAACACATTAATATTAATCTGGGTATTGCAATGGGCTGTGGCTTACTGGTAATGTTGTGGCATATTACACCTTTAGCGGCTACATGGTATCTCCCTGAGTCCACCATTCTTCTCTCTGTATCGTTAGATTTTCCATCTAGATGTACTTTTCTTGGTCATTGGCTGGAATGGCTTTATTCATCAAACAATAGAAGTAATGCATATTCACAGGATGCAGAAGGGCATCCGACATCAGAGCACACTTTCCATCTGATTTCACTATAATGGTAAATGAAGGAAATGAGGTTGATCACCTATAGACAGAACTTTTCTCTTGCCCAGGATAAAGTCTAGGAATCATACAGCTAAAAAGAGAGCAGTGCTGGAAAAGAGGACAGACCTGTGTAAAAGACAGCACACAACATCCCCAATGATAGGATTTCAGAATAAACTTAAAGTATTCATGGAAAAATATCAATGTCCCATGTTAAAGAAGAAGGTTAATATGTTATAATAACCACAGAAAATAGTTGAAACTATGTTCAAATTTTGTTATAAAATATACATTGTTCTCAATATTATACAGTTGATAATTCAACAGCTTTGAAAAAACAGGTAATGTTCATTTTCTGTGATAATTTAAAATAAAATCACATGGCCTATGGATTTATTCTCATTAACCTTTAAGTGAAAATTCCCTTTACTTTCCATTGTACTCATTCATTATTTTTAAAGGATGAAAATGGTATTGTTCTATATTTCCCAAATTACTTGTCAAACTGAGCAATTTTCATGTGTATTAGTCATTATTTTTGTAAATATGGGCAAATTTTGCAAACAACAGTGTATATGATATGATTTGAACACCTATGCACTGATATTTGATGAGAAGAAAAATAATAGAGAAATACTACCCTTTAAATACTGTATTGTGTTATAATGTGTTAAGATTCTGGTACTATACCATAAAGGAAAGAATGTTTGTTTGGGCTTACAGTTAGAGGTTGCAGTGTTTTTCAGGTGGACCACATTGCTTTCAATCCTGTATAGGAGAAACAGGTGGCTGTGGCTGGGACTGTGCAATGAAGAGTATCTGTTCAACTATGGCTGGGGAAAACAAAAGAGAGCTGAGGGAAATGAGCTGGCTTCTCCTCAAGCCCATCAACACATACCTGTATAGTTTGAAACTCTCACTTGTCCTTGCTTCTTGAAAGGTTCTATGCACTCCAATATTACCACTCAGGGATGAAGCATTCAATCCAAGGTCCTGTGGCAAATTGCACCATGCATCATAATTACATCTCAGGTCACAAATGCTAGTATGAGCTTTAACTACAATGTATTAAATTAGTTATTTTTCCTCAAATCCATGAAATCAGGAAATTCATCATCCCATTAATTTTGATATAGTTTGGGAGTTTGATATGAACTACAGAATGTGGATGGAAGTGAAGTTATTTGACCTTGTGGGAAACCATGTGTTTCTATTCACTGCTCTGGTAGCTTCCATTTCTCCACAAAAAGTCAATTTGTCAAATGTCTGCTGCCATTCAACTTTAGTGTAAGACTGGGTACATGCTTGCCAACCTCAGCTTCGGCCTTTAGCAGAACTAACCCAGGCATTTCTCACATACAAAAGCAATTAATCAACTTCCTATTAATGTTTCTAGAAACAAATTTAAAAAATAATGAATGATATCAACCAGTATATCACAGAAAAGAAAATATAAATAGCTATCACAAATTATTTAATTTTGTTAAGGCTACAAAGAAAACGATGAAATAAATTATAAGTAAATATGAAATGAAGTAGCATTTTGATGTTGGCATATTATTTGGTTAGATACAGTATTAATGAGGGTAAACACAGTTAGCCACTACATAACTTTCTTGAAAATGAAAACTATTACAAGAGTGTGTTAATGAAAATTGCAGAATCTTCAGAAATAAAATATATAAACCTAGGTAGCCTTAGAATTTCCACTGCTTTTATTTTTTTTCCTTTGGAACCTCTTGAATTTCTTTGAAATTTACTGGTACTTTTTTCTCTGACCATCATGCAATGGTCTAAATTTTGATGAGAAAGATTTGGGGTTTGGAAAGGGGCTCGAGTGTGTCTAATGCTCATTGAGTCCAAATATGAGTTACCAGTCACACTCCAACCATGCCAATATTTAGTGATTTGTTCCCTAATTTTGACCTGATTCCAGGTTACAATAGACACAGAATTTTTCTACCCACACATATTTACATACATGGCATCTCTCCAGAGTATGTTATCACAGAAATCAGTCAAAGAAGTCAGACAATCATCATTTCATGACAAAATACAATTGCTAGATGCAAGACCAAAAGACATAAGGCAAAAATTGGATATTAGGAAGTTGGCATGTGGAAGAGACCTTGAAATAGGATATAGACATAGCCAATTGCTGACATTCTGTAGAGTAGGCTCTGTCAGACAGTTCTGTGGCCTCCATGTACATTAACTCATAGGGTTATCACACAAGGCCTAATAGGCAGCATTATTACTGCTGACACTTTACATACAATGCCATCCTTATGTCAGCTGCTCAAGATTACATGCCTAATTAGTGGGAAATAATATGTGTAGGCCAAAAGAGCTGATATTATGTGGACCATTTCTGTGTCTTTCTTGTTTTGGGAAGTGCAGGCTTTGTTTCCACTGTTATCTCACCAGACTGAGTTCACACAGGTTCTGAAAACTTCCATTATATACTTAGAATCCTTCAAAGCCACTAGTTTTTGCCTCCTAAAGGTATTTTTATTATATCACAGTATGATATTTTCTAATGTAAGACATGTAAAAATAAAATGTATATTATATTTATATCTACAAAATACTACATATATACTTATTGCATTATGTGATTATAAATTGCATATTGCCCCTAAGTGTTATATTTATTCTTGATGGATCATATTCTGTGCATTGGATAGGTGCCTCTGTTTATATACATGATTACAGTGGCTAGAAGCCAAAGTACGCTGTCTTTTATATTTTATTTGAATTGGAAACAGGTTTTACATGACAATCCCAGTTCCTTTCTCCCTCCCTTCCTCCCCCACCTCCCCTCCCCCAACTAAAACCCTACCTATCACATACCTTTTCTGCTCCCCCTGGATGATGAGGCCTTCCACAGGGTGTCATCAGAGTCTATTGTATCCTTTGGGATAGGGCCTAGGCCCACCCCCATGTATCTTGACTCAGGCAGTATTCCTCTAGGTGGAATGGGCTGCCAAAGTCCACACCTATGCTAGGAATAAGTACTGAACTACTACAGGAGGTCCCGTAGATTTCCAAGGTTTCCTCACTGAAACCCATGTTCCTGGGATCTGGATCAGTCCCATGCTGGTATTCCAGCTATCAGTCTGGGGAGCAAGAGTTCCCCGATGTTCATGTCAGCTGTTTCTGTGGGTTTCACCAGCCTGGTCTGGACCCCTGCGCTCTTCACTAGTCCTTCTCTACATCTGGGTTCTAGTTCAGTTCGGTGATTAGTTGTGGGAGTCTCCTTCTACTTCCACCAGCTGCTGGATGAGGGCTATCGGGTGGCATATAAGTCAGTCATTAATCTCATTATCTGGGGAGGGCATTTAAGGTAGCCTCTCCTTTGTTGCTTAGATTGTTAGCTGGTGTCATCTTTGTAGATCTAAAGACATTTCCCTAGTGCCTGATTTTCTATAAACCTAAAATGTCTCCCTCTATTATGGCATCTCCATTCTTGTTATCTTCTATTCTTCCCCTGACTCAAACTTTCTGCTCCATCATGTCCTCTGCATCCCTCCTCTTCTTCCCTTCTCATTCTCCTAGTTCCTTTCCCCCTCTTCCCGTGTGCTCCCAATTTGCTCAGGGGATCTTGACCCTTTCCCTTTCTCCAGGGGATCATGTATGTCTCTCTTAGGGTCCTCCTTGTTTACTAGCTTCTCTGGCAGTGTGGATTGTAGGCTGGTAATCACTTTCTCCATGTCTAAAATCAGCATATGAGTGAGTACATATCATATTTGTCTTTTTGTGATTGGATTACCTGGCTCAGAATGGTTTCTTCTAGTTTCATCAATTTTCCTGCAAAGTCCAAGATTCCATTTTTTTCCCCGCAGAGTAGTACTCCATTATGTAAATGTACCACTTTTTCTCTATCCATTCCTTTGTTGAGGGGCATCTAGGCTGCTTCCAGCTTCTGGCTTTTACAAATAGTGCTGCTATGAACATCATTGAACAGATGTCCTTGTGTGAATGTGCTTCTATTGGGTATATGCCTAAGAGTAGAATTACTGGATCTTGTGGTAGACTGATTCCCATTTTCTTGAGGAGTCTCCATACTGATTTCCAAAGTGGCTGTACAAGTTGGCACTCCCACCAGCAGTGGAGAAGTGTTCCCCTTTCTCCACATTCTCTCCAGCACAAACAGGCCATTCTGACAGTAGTAAGATGGTATCTCAGAATTTTCTTGATTTGCATTTCCCTGATGGCTAATGATGTTTAACACTTTCTTATGTGTCTGTCAGCCATTTTAGATTCCTCTATTGAGAATTGTCTATTTAGTTCTGTATCCCACTTTTTAATTGGATTGTTTGGTGTTTTGAAGACTAGCTTCTTGAGTTCTTTGTATATTTTGGACATTAGCTCTCTGTCAGATGTGGGGTTGGTGGATATATTTTCCCAGTCTGTGGACTGCCATTTTGTCTTGCCTTACAGAAGTTTCTCAGTTTCAGGAGGTCCCATTTATCAATTGTTGATCTCAGTGTCTATGCTACTGATGTAATGTTCAGAAAGCAGTCTCCTGTGCAAATTAATTCAAGGTTATTTCCCAGTTTGTCTTCTAATATGTTCAGTGTAGCTGGATTTATGTTGAGGTTTTAGATATATTTTGACTTATGTTTCGTGCAAGGCGATAGGCTTGGGTCTATGTGCAGTCTTCTACATATCCACAACCAGTTATGCCAGCAACATTTGTTAAAGATGTTCTCTTTGTTCCATCATATAAATTTGGATTGTTTGTCAAAAATGAGGTGTTTCTAGCTGTGTTGGTTAATATCATGGTTTTCAACTCTATTCCATTGGTCTACCTGTCTATTTCTGTGGCAATAACAAGCTGTTTTCAGGACTATATCTTTATAATGGAGTTGAAGTCAGGGATAGTGATGCCTACAGAAGTTCCTTTATTGTACAGGGTTGTTGGGCTATCCTGGATCTTTTGTTTCTCCATATAAAGTTGAGAATTGTTCTTTCAAGGTCTGTGAAGAATTATGTTGGGATTTTGATGGGGTTTGCATTGAATCTGTAGATTGCTTTTGGCAAGATTGCCGTTTTTACTATGTTGATTCTACCTATCTAAGAGCATGGGAGATCTTTCTATTTTTTTGGTATCCTCTTTAATTTCTTTCTTTAGAGACTCAAAATTCTTACAGTACAGGTCTTTCACTTTTTTGGTTAGTGTTACCCCGAGGTATTTTATTTTGTTTGTGGCAACTATAAAGGTGATGTTTTCCTGATTTATTTCTCCACCAATGTGTCATCATTATATAGTATTGCTACAGATTTTTTTGAGTTAGTCTTGTATCCTGCCACTTTGCTGAAGGTGTTTATCAGCTGTAGGATTTCCCTGGTAGAGTTTTTCGGGTCAATCATGTAGACTATCATATCGTTTGCAAATAGTGAGAGTTTGCCTTCTTCCTTTCCGATTTGTATTCCCTTGATCTCCTTTTGTTGTCTTATTGCTCTAGCTAGAACTTCAAGGACAACATTGGAGAGGTATGGAGAGAATGGATAGCCTTGTCTTGTACCTGATTTTAGAGGAATTGGATTGAGTTTCTCTCCATTCAATTTGATGTTGGCTGTTGGCGTGCTGTATATTGATTTTATTATGTTGAGATATGTTCCTGTTATCCCTGATTTCTTCAAGACCTTTATCATGAAGCAGTGTTGGATTTTTTCAAAGGCTTTTTCAACATCTAGTGGGATGATCATGTGGTTTTTTTTTTCCTCAGTCTGTTTATATGGTAGATTACATTGATGGATTTTCATATGTTGAACCATCTTGCATCCCTGGGATGAAGCCTACTTGATCATGATGGATGATTTCTCTGATGTGTTCTTGGATTTGATTTCCCAGTATTTTATTGAGAATTTTTGGATCAATGTTCATGGGGGATATTGGTCTGAGGTTCTCTTTCTTAGTTGTGTCTTTATGTGGCTTGGGTATCAAAGTTATTGTAGCCTCATAAAAAGAGTTTGGCAATGTCCCTTCTGCTTCTATTGTGTGGAACAATTTGAGGAGTATTGGTATTAGCACTTCTTTGAATTTCTGGTAGAATTCTGCAGTAAATCCTTGTGGCCCCAGGTTTTTTTTTTGGTTATGAGACTTTTGATGACTGCTTCAATTTCCTTAGAGGTTATAGGTCTGTTTAAATGGCTTATCTGTTCTTGATTCAATTTTGGTAAGAGATAACTGTCCTGAAAATTGCCCATTTCCTTTAAATTTTCAAATTTTGTGGAGTACATGTTTTCAAAGTATCACCTGAAGATTATCTGAATTTCTTCAGTGTCTGTAGTTATGTCCCCCTTTTTCTTTCTGGTTTTGTTAATTTGCATGTTCTCTTTCTGCCTTTTGGTTGGTTGGATAATGGCGGTTTGTCTATCTTGTTGATTTTCTCAAAGAACCAACTGTTTGTAACATTAATTCTTTGAATAGTTTTCTGTTTTGACTTCATTGATTTCTGGTCTTAGTTTGGTTATATCCTGTCATCTACTCCTCCAGGGTGAATTTGCTTCTATTTGTTCTAGAGCTCTCAGCTTTCATGTCAACTTTATGGTGTTACTATTATCTAGTTTCTTCATGTGAGCACTGAGATCTATGAACTTTAATCTTATTACTGCATTCAAGTGTCCCATAAGTTTGGGTATGTTTTGTCTTCATTTTCATTGAATTCTAGGAAGTCTTTAATTTCTTTCTTTATTTCTTCCTTGACCCAGGAATAGTGAAATTGTGTGTTGTTCAATTTCCATGAGTTGGTAGGTTTTCTGCAATTTGTTTTTATTTTTGATTTCTAACTTTAAAGCATGGTGGTCTCATAAGACACAGGGGATTATTCCAATTTTTTGTACCTGTTGAGGTTTGCTATGTTGCCAACTATGTGTTTGATTTTTCAGAAGGTTCCATGTGATGCTGAAAAGTAGGTATATTCCTTTGTTTCTGGAAGGAAAGTTCTATAGATATCTGTTGATCCGAATTGGGTCATAACTTCTGTTATTCCCTTTGTCTCTTTGTTAAGTTTCTGTCTGGCAGTCCTGTCTAGTGGTGAGAGTGAGGTTTTGAAGTCTCTCACTATAAATGTTTGGGGTCTTATTTGTGATTTGCATTTTAATAATGTTTCTTTTACGAGTATTGGTGCCTTTGTATTTGGGGCAAAATGTTTAGAATTGAGACTCCTTCCTGATGGATTTTTCCTGTGATGAATATGAAATGACCTTCTTCATCTCTTTTGATTGATTTTAGTTTGAAGTCTAACTTGTTTAGATACTAGGATAGCTACCCCAGCTCATTTCTTGGGTCCAATTGATTGGAATATCTTAGCCCAACTCTTCATTCTGAGGTAATGTCTGTCTTTGAATTCAAGGTGTGTTTCTTGTATGCAGCAGAAGGATAGATTCTGTCTTCATATCCAATCTGTTAGCCTGTGTCATTTTATAGGCAAGTTAAGACCATTAATATTGAGAGAAATTAAGGTCCATTGAGTGTTTACACTTGTTTGATTTTTATTTGTTGTTGGTAGTAGTATTGTATGTGGATTTACTCTGTTTTTTATTTTGGCTTTTCGTAAAGTGGAATTATCTATTTCCTATGTTTATGTGAGTATAGTTAATTTCCTTAGGTTGGAGTTTTCCTTCCAGTACTTACCGTAGGGCTGGATTAGTGGTTATATTTTGTTTAAATCTGGTTTTGTCTTGGGCTATCTTGTTTATTCCATTTATAATGATTGAAAGCTTTGCTGGGTAGACTAGTCTGGGCTGGCATCTGTGTTCTCTTAGAGTTGGTTAAATATCTATTGAGGTCCTTCTGGCTTCCAGAGTTTCCATGGAGAAGTACAGTGTAATTCTGATTGGTTTGCCTTTATATGTTACTTGGCCTTTTTTGCTTGCTGCTCTTAATATTCTTTCTTTATTCTGCACAGTTGGTGTTTTAATTATTATATGACAAGGCTACTTTCTTTTGAGGTTCACTATATTTGGTGTTCTGTAGGCTTCTTGTGCTTTCATTGCCATGTGTTTCTTTAGGTTGGGAAAGTTTTCTTCTATGATTCTGTTGAATATGTTTTCTGCACCTTTAAGTTGGGTTTCTTCATCTTCTTCTATACTTATTATCCTTAGGTTTGGTCTTTTCAAGGCATCCCATATTTCCTGGATATTTTGTTTTACAGATTTGTTGGATTTAAGATTTTCTTTGCTTGATGAATTTATTTCTTCTAGTTTATCTTCAGAGTGTCAGATTCTGTTTTCCATCTCTTTTATTCTGTTGGTTATGCTTGCATCTTTGGTTCCTGAATTTTTTTAAGTTTTTTAATATATTTTTTATTAGTTCAACTTAGGAACAAGCTTGTTTCACATATCAATCCCTTCTCCCTCTCCCTCCCCACTACGGCTCTATAATAGAGCTTGAAGTCAGGGATGATGATGCTACCAGAAGATCCTTTATTGTACAGCATTGTTTTTGCTATCCTGGGTTTTTTGTTTTTTCATATAAAGTTGAGTATTGTTCTTTCAAGTTTCGTGAAGATTTTGTGTTGGGATTTTGATGGGGATTGAAATGACTCAGTAGATTACTTTTGGGAAGATTGCCATTTTTACTATGTTGATTCTACCTATCCAAGAGCATGGGAGATCTTTCCATTTTCTGGTATCTTCTTTAATTTCTTTCTTTAAAGACTCAAAGTTCTTACTGTACAGATCTTTCACGTTTTCGGTTAGTGTTACCCCAAGATATTTTATTGCGAAGGGTGATGTTTCCCTGATTTCTTTCTCATTGCATTTATCATCTGTATAAAGTAGAGCTACTCATTTTTTGAGTTAATTTTGTACCCTTCTACTTTGCTGAAGGAGTTTTTCAACTCTAGGAGTTCTCTGGTAGAGTTTATTGCTTCACTTATGTAGAAAATCATATCATCTGCAAATAGTGAAAGTTTGACTTCTTCCATTCCGATTTGTATACCTTTGATCTCCTTTTGTTTTCTTATTCCTCTAGCTAGAACTTCAAGTACAACATTGAAGAGATATGGAGAAAGTGGACAGCCTTGTCTTGTTCCTGATGTTAGAGGAAACACTTTGAGTTTCTCTCCATTTAGTTTGATGTTGGCTGTTGGTTTGGTGTATATTGCTTTTATGATGTTTAGATATGTTCCTGTTATTCCTGTTCTCTCCAAGATCTTTATCCTGAAGGTGTGTTGGATTTTGTCAAAGGCATTTTCAGCATCAAGTGAGATAATCATGTGGTTTTTCTTTTTCAGTATGTTTATATGGTGGATTACATTGATGGATATTCATATGTTGAACCATCCTTGCATCCCTGAGATGAAGCCTATTGATCATAGCGGATGATTTTTCTGATATGTTCTTGGATTTGATTCACCAATATTTTGTCAAGTATTTTAGCATCGATGTTCATGAGTGATATTGGTCTGTAGTTCTCTTTTTTAGTTGTATCTTTGTGTGGCTTGGGTTTCAAAGTGATTGTAGCTTCGTAAAATGAGTTTGGCAATATCCCTTCTGCTTCTATTGTGTGGAACAACTTGTCCATAACTGTTATTAGCTCTTGTTTGAATTTCTGGTAGAATTCTGCAGTGAAGCCATCTGGCTCTGGGCTTTTTTTGTTTGGAAGGCTTTTGATGACTGCTTCTATCTCATTAGGGGTTATAGGTCTATTTAAACTGCTTATCTGTTCTTGGTTTAATTTTGGTAAGTGATATCTATCCAGAAAATTGTTCACTTCCTTTAGATTTTTGAATTTTGTGGAGTACAGATTTTCAAAGTATGACCTGATGATTCTCTGGATTTCCTCAGTGTCCTTTGTTATATGCCCCTTTTCATTTCTGATTTTGTTAATTATCATGCTCTCTCTCTGCCTTTTGGTTAGTTTGGATAGAGGCTTGTCTGTCTTGTTGATCTTCTCAAAAAAACAACACTTTGTTTCAGTGATTCTTTATAGTAGTTTACTTGTTTCCACTTTATTATTTCAGCCCTCAGTTTGGTTATTTCATGGTGTCTACACCTCAGTGGTGAGTTTGGTTCTTTTTGTTCTAAATCTTTCAGTTGTTGTGTCAATTCTCTAGTGTGAATTTTCTCTAGTTTCTTCATGTGGGCACTTGGTGCTATGAATTTTCTTCTTAGCTCTGCTTTCAGAATCTACCATAATTTTGGGTATGTTGTGTCTATATTCTCATTAAATTCTAGGAAGCCTTTAATTTCATTTTTTATTTCTTCCTTAACCAAAATGGTTCAATTGGGTGTTATTCTATTTCCACCAGTTTGCAGGTTTTCTGCAATTTGTATTGCTGTTGTATCCCAGCTTTAAAGCATGGTGATCTGATAAGATACAGGGGGTTATTTCAATTCTTTCGTATCTGTGGCTTTGTTGCCAACTATGTGATCAGTTTTAGAGTTTGCCATGTGGTCCTGAGAAGAAGGTATATTCTTTTGTGTTTGGATGGAATGTTATATAGATATCTGTTAGACACAGTTGAGTCATAAGTTCTGTTAGATCCTTTGTTTCTTTGTTAAGTTTCTGTTTGCTTGTCCTGGCTAGTGGTGAAAGCAGGCTGTTGACGTCTCCTACTCTAAGTGTGTGTGGTTTTATATATGGTTTGAGCTTTAGTAATGTTTCTTTTTCAAATGTGGGTTTCTTCATATTGGGGGCATAGATGTTCAGGATTGAAATTTCATCTTTTTGGACTTTTCCTGTGATGAGTATGAAATATCCTTCCTCATCTCTTTTGATTGATTTTAGTTTGAAGTCCAATTTGTTAGTTATTAGGATTGCTACACCATCTTGTTTCTTGGGCCCATTTTATTGGAAAATGTTTTCCCAACCCTTTAATCTGAGGTAATGCCTGTCTTTGAAGTTGAGGTGTGTTTCTTGTATACAGTGGAAGGATGGATTCTGTATTCGTATCCATTCTGTTAGCCTGTATCTTTTTATGGGCAGGTTAAGACCATTGACATTGAGGGATATTACTGTCCATTGATTGTTTGTTCATGTATTTTTGAATTTATTGTTGGTGGTGTCATTGTGTGTGGATTTTGAACTCATGTTTCTTTTTGTGTTTGGTAGAATTGGATTATTTATTGCCTATATTTTTGTGAGTGAAGTTATCTTTGTTGGTTTGGAGTTTTCTTTCTAGAACTTTCTGTAGTGCTTGATTTGTGGATATGTATTGTTTAAGTCTGGTTTTTTTTTCATGGAATATCTTGTTTTCTCCATCTATAGTGATTGAAAATTATACTGGGTACAGTAGTCTGGGTTGGCATCCATGCTCCCTTAGTCTTTGTAGGATATCTATCCAGGACCTTCTGGCGTTCAAAGTTTTCTTTGAGAAGTCGGGTGTGATTCTGATAGGTCTGCCTTTATATGTTACTTGGCCTTTTTCCTTTGCTGCTCTTATTATTTTCTCTTTATTCTGAAGGTTTGGTGTTTTGATTATTATGTGTCAAGGGGACTTATTTTTGTGTTCCTGTCTGTTTGGTGTTCTGTAAGCTTCTTGTACTTTCATAGGCATATCCTTGTGTTGGTTGGGGAAGTATTCTTCTATGATATTGTTGAATATGTTTTCTGTACCTTTGAACTGTATTTCTTCACCTTCTTCTATACCTATTATTGTTAGGTTTGGCCTTTTCAGGGTGTCCCATATTTCCTGGATATTTTGTGTTAGTGATTTGTTGGACTTGAGATTTTTCTTTGATCGATGACTGTATTTCCTCCAGAGTCTTCAACAACTGAGATTATCTCTTCCATCTCTTGAATTCTATTGGTTATACTCACATATTTAGTTCCTGATCGTTTACCCAGCCTTTCTATTTCCAGCATCACCTCATTCTGTGTTTTCTTTATTGTTTCTATTTCAGCTTTCATGCCTTGAACTCTTTCTAGAGCTTCCTTCACTTGTTTGGTTGTTTTTTCTTGGCTTTCTTTGGATTCTTTAAGAGATCTGTTTACTTCTTGAATTCATTAGTTTGTCTTTTCCTACATCTCATGTAATTTATTGCTTGTTTTGTCTTATTTTTTAAGGGGTTTTCTTGTTTCCTCTTTAAAGGACTCTATCATCTTCCTCAGATAAATTTTGAGGTCCATCTCTTCTTCATGCTCTGTGTTGGGCTTTTTAGATCTTGCTGGTGTGGAGTCCCTAAATTCTGGTGGTGTCATATTGGTTTTTCTGTTGTTGAGTGTGTTCTTACTCTGTCTTCTTCCCATGCCTTCTTCCAGTGAGTGCACTTGTGGTCTCTCCCTCTCTCAGGTCAGCAGAGGTGTCAGCCTCTGGCAGCAGGAGGATAGCAGAGGGTACTGGGTGAACAAGGGTTGGGTGTGTCTGGATTCAAGGTGGACCTTCCCATACTCAGGAAAGCACCTGAGTGCTAGGGCACCCACCACAGGACAGAGGGCAGGGTCCGTTCCTGATTGTTTACTTACCTTTGCGACTTCCAGCATTCCCTCAATTTGTGTTTTCTTTATTGTCTTTATTTCAGTTTTCAGGTCCTGAAATGTTTACTTCAGCTGTTTAATTGTATTATCTTGGCTTTTCTGGCTTTCATTGATTTATTGCATCTTTTGGTTCATCTTTTCTCCCATTTCTCTGAAGGATTTTCGGATTTCCTCTCTTAGGGTCTCTATCATCTATATGAAGTTGTTTTGAAGGTTGCTCTCTTCTGCTTCTTCTGTGTTGGGATGTTCATGTCTTGCTGGTGTGGAGTCCCTAGACTTTGGTGTTGTCATATTGGTTTTCCTGTTGTTGGATGTGTTCTTATATTGTCGGCTTCCCATCTCTTTTTACAGTGGGTACAGGTGGTGTCACTTCTTTTTCTGGTGTGTATGGGTCTGGTGTTCTCTTCAGGTGGGTGCACCTGGCTCCGACACTCTGATGGGTCTCAAGGTGGGTGCAAGAAGGTCTGAGGCACTCACTCTCCAAGTGGGCAAGAGCAGGACTAGTGCAGAAATGCTAGCAGACTCTGGGTTGCTTGGTCCTCAGGCTTGAATCATCCTGTCTGCAGACCCTCTGCACTCTGTGGGGGCCAGAATAGCCCAGCCATCTCAGCAGAGTCAGAGTCCCCAGTAAGCTGTCTTTAAGCACTTTATTTTTAATTTAATTTTTGTATAAACTGTCATAAATGACTACATGTTTAAAGAATTCCACCCCTCTCTCTTCCCCTCAAACTTCTGTGTACCCTACTCCCTCTTAAATTCATGACCTCTTCTTTAATCATCTTGGAATGAATCTTAGTTTAAAACGCTTGTGCTTATACAAGAGGAGTAATGCACAACTATATTGTAGCACTATTCTTGAGAAGTAAACACATATTCTTGTCATTTATTAAACAGTATCACATAAAACTGGCTCCTTCCATTAAGAATATAAGACTTTAAAAAGAATATATGCTTTGAGGACAAGTATGATATCTTACTTTAAAAGATTGATTTCTGATCAAAACTTGTCCCAGACTCTAATCTCTTTGTGAAAAACTGTATTCTTTTATTCACTCCAACTCAGATCCTCACTCTGTGAGGACTTTGAAAATTACCCAGTGTAAGCCTTAAAACGGTGAATATCTTTTATAAATCCTAAGACTCTATTAGCTTGAAATTCTGCTACCCTAAGACAACCCCAATAACTTACCATCTATTGTAAAAGGTCTATAATGAAGTAAATCACTAGTGAAATGCATAGTTCTGGAGTCAGATTTCCTGAGGTGAAATTCTAAATTCACATCTTCAGAAAAAATTATTTCACCATATTTTTTGTCTTAACTGTGAAGAAGAGATAATAATATAACCTATTTAGAGAATTCATCTGTGCTGATTTTTGAATCCCGTGAGTCTTGTTTTAAACCCTGCCTTAGACTGTTTATAATACCATGGAAAATTTAAAGCTAGATTACTTATAAAAAAAAGCTAGATTACAGAAGTCAATTCATCATGGTTCTGAGGTTGAGAAAACTAAGATGAAGGGACAGTCAGTTGTTCACTGCCTATAGAAGATGCACTGATGCTGTTTGCTTCAGAGGCTAGAGTGATATAGTCTCACATAGTAAAATACAAGAGAATAAATCAACTGTCTTGTGACCTTTAATAGAACCCTAATCCAAGTCCCAAGGCGCTATGTGGATTACTAAAAAACCCTATCTCCTAATAGGAGGTAGAAAAGGCATGAGATATTAGGTCATAGAATCCCATTGTGGAATTGATATATTTAGAAAACATAAAATAAATTTAATTCATCTTTGCCTCTGATTTAGAAGGATAAAGCAGAAGTGCAGCTATCATCAAATAAGAAAGAACAGACTCTAAATCTGCAGGCATATTAGTCTAATGATCTCTACCCTCCTGAGATGCAGGAAAGGGGAGGTTGTTCTTTAAAACTCTCATCCATCTGTGGCAACTTGTTGTAGTGTGAGCTGACTAGTACTTTGTGAGAAGAAAGTTAGTTAATATTTTAAGCCCTGTTAAGTCAAAATAAGAGTGCAGAGTAGCATACCTTGAGCATTTTTATATGTACCTGTTGTATGACACTTCCTAAAAAGATGACTAGTGATACCTCTTTACCTTCACGAGGTCACTGAAGACAACGGATTCGTCTATCTAAGTTCTGAATGGTGAGTCAAGATATGATTGGAGGATTCTTACAGGATTTGGGGGACTTACATTCTAATACTGCATTACTCCAAAGTACCACCCTATCAAAGATGACTCAGATGTCTGTTGAGGTCTGAACCATAGGCAATCTCCTACCTCTGTAGTACTATGTCACCTCCTAAGAGCATGTGTGTTGGGGAAGTGTGACATGCTGATGGCAAGGGTGGATGGAGTGAGCAGCTGGAATATCAGGTAATGGTCTAATGACCCCACTTGTCTTCTTCTAGAAGGAAGAAATAGACATGAATTTGTGGATTGTCTTCTTCAGGTAAATGTAGATGCTCATATTTTGAGAAGGCAACAAATAAGTGACAGCTTTGATGAAGGAATAAATGAAGGATATCAAATGTGCAGTATGTACTAATAAAAATAATATATAACACAGTGTCAAGATATAGTATGGTAGTTAAGTGAACTGTAAAACAATAAAAATAAAAACCACAAATAAAACAGCTAAGTAAAAATGACAGCCCTACATCTTACATAGCATTTCTATGCAAAAATGTTTATTTTTGTTGAACTTGGGTTTTTAGATGTAGCTCACAATGGGCTTGAACTTGTTTACCTCCTGCTCTCAGAGGTTTGAGATTGCACATGTGTTTCTTGGAATTCTCACAAAAGCAAAAGACAGTACTTTTTCTAGGCAAATAATGATGTAGCAGACAGCTGAAAGTAACTATAGAGACAGCAGAGTCATGTGTCAATTGCATATGTCACTTTATAAAGGACATAATTCCTTTGTATATTCACCATTGGAATTGATTAAATTATGTACCATATGACACTTTAAACAAATATCTAAAATACCTATCTTTTATCCAAACTCTCAATAAATTTACAAATGGGTGTTTAGAGAGATTTCTGGAGTTTAAGATAACTCCCTGCTACTGCAGATGATCCAGGTCAGTTCCCACACACATGGCAGGTCACAGCAATCTCTAATTCTAGTTCTAGGGAATCTGATACCCTACTCTGGCCTGGTACACCAGGCATGTTTGTGATCCATAAGCACACATGCAGAAAACTCATATGCACATACAAATTAACATGAGTAAATCAGATTTAAAACAGAATTTGAAAATTAATATACAAAGCATATTCAAATATTGCTGCATATGTAATTTTCAAATACACACTTTGAGAAGAAAACCTTGCAGCTGTTTTTATTGAAGCACTAAGCAACTTAATCACAGTGTGAAGAGTAATTCCTTAGCCAGTGAAAATGTCAAGAAGGTTTAGATCTGCAAAATATCTTTCTACCCAGTAGTTACATTGCATGTTGCCTCATTTAATTTTTGGCAAGTAGATCTATATTGATGAAATGAATATATTTCTAGAAACTATAGAGTATTTTATTTTCAACTGGGAGGCAAGAATTTTCTCAATAAAATTAGGCTGCAAAAAAGTATTAGGAGAAAGGAAATCCAACTCATGGCCAAGGATTAAAGGCTAATTCTCTATATCAACCCTGTAAATCTCAGAAATGTTTTCTCACACCTTTTCATGGATGAGATATTCTAAGGAAATTAATGGGCTTCTGGTCTAAGGAGGTGGTGCTGTGTTGTGCATGCAATTGACGACTCATGTGTAGTAGGTAAGCAGAATTCACACCAATCTTTACATCAGGCCCACAGCTTTGCTATTTAAGAAAAATATAGCTTATTGGTTTCAATTTTACATTTCTTCTTATTCATTGCCTTATTTGATCTCATAGATCATGAAATTCTGAGGAAACTCATTTACAAAGACAATCGTGCTGTAGAACAGGTTTACTGACAAGGAAACATTTTATATTATATTTTACATTTAATTTAGCTAAACCCTGGGTCTATTGTGTCATTGTTCGCATGTGTTTCAGTTTTTTTCATCTCTGGCTCTCTCTTATCTTTTCAACTCTTTATTACTCTTGTACTTGCATTGAATTCAGAGCCCTGAGTATGCTACATACACTTTGCCCTGTTATGCTTCCCAGCTAGTTTTCTCATCTTTATATAAAACTTTCCCTTCTGCAATGATACATACTACAGTTTGTCACATTTGGCTTGAGTATCTTTAATCCAAAACTAGAACTCCCATGTGTTTGAAATCCTGAACATGTTTAAGCACTGATACACTGTCGCAAATAAAAAATTTCACTCTATTAAACATTTTTCATCCACAGAATTATAGAAAAATATAACACAAAATTAACCAATAAATTTGCATAAGGTTAATATGAATTGCAAACAAATTGATATCTCAGTTTATATATGCCTATACTAAAGCATTGCAAATCAAAATATTTTAGTCCCATATATTTTGGTGATAGATATCCCACCTGTTTTCTACTATATTCTGAGCATATGAAATTGTAAGACATAACCTCTATCCTCAGTTGAAATATTACTTAGTTAGCCTGACAAATATTTCTTAATTATAATTACATATCATAAAAGATCTTTTCCATAGATATATGATTAAAATATTATGGAATCTCAAAGAAGGAAAATGTCTGTAGTCAGGTAATGTTTCACAGGGAATATTCAATTCATCTGGATATGAAAGTTGGATATTATGCCTAGAATAGGAATGTTAAAAAACAATACTGTTGTCAAGGGAAAACAGAAGCAAATGAATGAAATTTGTAACAATAATAAGGTTAATGGAGAGATCTAAATGCAACCAACATTCTAGGAAGACGGTGTCAGAAATGATTAGTTGGGAAAAATAGAGCTGGAACCTTGGAATATAGTATTAGCTATTAACAGTATTTGTAATGTAGATAGCTTGTAATTTAACAAATATTGTGATAATATCTGTGCTCATGTGTTTGTGTATAGTGTGACTCCTATAAATACATTACTAGAGGTCAACTCTTTGGCTCAAAGAAAATAGATGGTTTAAAGGCTTTTATACAGGGGTGTTCAGCATTCTTTTTCAGAAAGCAATTTACATTCTTCCCTGTAGCTTTTTCAACAAGGAATGTTTTGTGTTGTTTTCTGACAAAAGACTAGTATATCTCACTGTTTAATTTGCATCTCTTTGATAACTTGTTGGGGTATCTATGCATGCTTACTTTACCTTGCCTATTTAGTAACTTTTTCTTTTGGAATGGTTGTAGTTTCATGTTGATTTTAAAATACTCCAGGGACTGTCTGTACAGGAAAATACAAATAAACCATTGGAATTAGTTGTCTACCATAGAAAGCTATAACAGATACTTTAAAATTCTAACTATCTGAAAAACAAGAGTATAAGAAGTCAGGACAAAAGAGAAATCTGTGCAGATGTTTGATGGAGAAGTCACAGCCATACAGACTTCTAGAAGGCACATCATAATGAGGTTAAGTTATGGAAATCTGTTGATTTTTAAGGTTCCAACTCAAGGAAGCAAACAGAAGAACTTAGTCTGTAGGAATTCAGAGAAATTCCTGTGAATTTCGAAGAAATGTATGTGAGAATAAAGAACACAATGCAAAGCAACAATAACCCTGCAAACTGCAAGAGAATAGCCCACTAACTTCAACACAGACCAAAGAAAGCTATTGAAAGAAAGTTTGTACAATAGCATATATCTACAAGAGCATGAGTTCTGCAAAATTGCACCAAGTTCTACAGAAGCATGATGGCTTCCTAAAAAAGTCTGTATGTTTTCTTAAAATGTAGTTTTAAGATGACACAGTAAAATATATCATAGAGACTTGAATATGCATCATCATAATGAAATGAATAAACAAACGTTTCAGGAACCCATTTCTTTTTATTTTAGATCATTATAAGTTAACCGGCCTTTAAGCAATAATAGAAATGGAAATATAAATAATGCACTCTTATTTTAGTTTGTCATTTTGTTTCTGGTTACTTTTTACTTTCAATGAAAATATTTTTGAGATTATATACATGTTTCTGTATACATCATTAATATGGAAATTTAGTATTCTTTATATGTCCATTAAGTAATTTATAGTATTGGTATACCACAAACTACTCATTAATCTATGGAAATAATATTTTTAATTTGAGGCTATAATGAATGAAGTCACTAGGTAATCCATATGTACATCATTTTTTTGACAAATGGTTTTATTTTTACTGCAAGGTTAGTCTCAAATTTGATATGTAGCTATGTATTGAAGGATGACTTTGAACTTTTTCATCTGCCTCTGCAGCTTTGGTGCTGGAATTACAAGCAAATTTTATGCTTAGCTGCTTTATTTATTTATTTATTTATTTATTTATATAGTTAGTTAGTTACTTATTCATTTGTCTATCTATTTATTGTTTTTTTTTTTTTTTGAGACTGGGCTTCTCTGTTCATCTTTGGAGCCTGTCCTTGAACTAGCTCTGTAGATCAGACCAGCCTGTAATTCACAGAGATCTGCCTGCTTTTGCTGGGATTAATGGCATATTACACCAATGGCCACCTCTCATGCATAGTTTTTAATGCACTGCTTATGTACCTCTTCAGTGCTTAGGAAAAAATATATAAGAGTTGAGTGAGTAAGGAGAGATGTGGACCTGAGAAGAGTTGAAGAAGAGAGTGTGTATATGACCAAACTACATCCTCAATAGTTTTAAATAAAATGAAGTCTACGTTACATGACATGCACTTGATAGCCATGTTAAAATCTATGTGAATAAACAAAACTTAACTATACAAAACAAAAGATTCAAAGTGGCTAAGAAAAATTTTCATTTATAGTACTTCATTAATGTGTTTGTATAATGAAATTTGGAAGAACAAAATAATGTGTGAGAGATACCTTTCTAGCTGTGAAGGCCATGTTCAGTTTGAATGTCAACTGGGGACAATTGCTACTAGATTTTCAAGATCCAGGCACCCAACTAGGGACAACCTGAGGATTGGAAAAGGTCTCCTGAGATGTACTAAATATACTGGTGAATTAGTGGAGCAAGCAAGATGCCATGAAGGGAGGCTTGGAGCTGTCTTCCTGGTTCATTCACAATGGGTCTACTGCAAATGAGGATTTTCAGAGTAATAACTTTTAAGGACAAAATCACTGCTCAAAGCTGATGAGAAAATTCAAATGTTTCCAAAGGATACCCTATAGTTGCTATTTTGTTATGTTTGAGCAAATAAATAATTACCATCTCTTTGGGAAAACACAGCTAAAGACTAATTAGTGACTTTAAGGCTATAATACCCTATCTGTATTTGGGATTACCTTTCCTGATTTGAGTGGGTAGTCTGAGAACAAAGGGAAATTGACAGTGAAACAAGGTCCAGTGCCTCATTTCATTTCTGGAATAATGATGGGCTAAATGCACATTGGCAAAGAAATGCATCCCACATTTGAAATCAGAATAATAGAAAAATGGAAATGAAGGAGAATGGGACAGCCAGGTGGTATACAAACCAAAGGACTTTGCTGTAAATATTTTTTGAACAAAACAAAGGCTGAACTGCTTAACATAGATAAATATATATATTTATTTTAATTTAATGACTCCCTCAAATATCTACTAGTAATCAGATTGCATTTTAGTATGTATAGTTTCAGAATGTTTGAAATGACCAAAGAAAACACATGATATGAAATTTTATAGACAAAAGAAATATGATTGATCAAATTAAAAGAAAGAGCAGCAAGAATATTTTTCATGCATACAGACAAGTAAGGGATAGTAAATAAACTTGAAAAAGTGGAGAGAAAAGTATGGGAAAAACTTTCTGGGCTGAACATTTTGAACTGGATTATTTCTGGTGTTTCAGTCTAGAAAAACTCACAATGGGCATTGGTTGTGGGTAATGCATATCAGCCCTGCATAGGCTGGCTGACTATTCACATAGAGCAAAAGGATGCACTCAGCACAATGCAGCTTGTGTGCCTAACACAGGAGGCTCTGCAGGTTAGGCAGGATCAATGTCAAATGTGTTACAGCAGTGGTTGGGACATGACAAAGACAGGTGGGAAATATTTCATGCTACCTGTTCATGTCAAGTCATTTTATTTTAGATTTTTTTTTATTTGAATTAGAAACAAGATGGTTTTACATGACAATCCCAGTTCCCTTCTCCCTCCCGTCCTCCCCTACCATCCCTCCCAACTAAAACCCTACCTATCACATATCCTTTTTGCTCCCCCTGGATGGTGAGGCCTTCCATAGGGTATCATCACAGTCTATCATATCCTTTGTGGATAGGGCCTAGGCTCAGCTCCATGTGTCTTGGCTCAGGGAGTATTCATCTATTTGGAATGGGCTCCCAAAGTCCACACCTATGTTAGGGATAAGTACTGAACTACTACAGGAGGTACCATAGATTAATGAGGTTTCCTCACTGAAACCCAAGTTCCTGGGGTCTGGATCAGTCCCATGCTGGTATCCCAACTATCAGTCTGGGAAGCAAGATTTCTCTGATGTTCAGGTCAACTGTTTATGTCAAGTCATTTTTAAGGAGAGTGCTATGAAGAAGAGAATGTATAAAATGCAAAGAAGTACCAGGTGTGGATTGGGTCTTGTGTAAATGAAACGTCGACAGAATGGAGATTGATAGTGAGCTGGGCAAAATGATTTGAGGAAGTAACACTGTAATGAATTGAAATGGTAGAAAACATAGAACAACATGAGAAGAGAAAGCTCAAGACTCAATGAAGCCTTCACAAAGGCTAGATTAGGCAAGAAGCATCAGCTTGAAGCAATGCAGGATATGGATAGGGAAGAGAAGGCAGAAGCAGGATGCTGAATATGATAACTCATGGCTTTTGACAGAATTACTACTGTGGAAAACAATGACAAAGTATAGCTACAATAAAAAAACACTTCAAAGAACGAATAAATGTATATTATTTTTAATTTGAGAATAAATACCATTAGTAATCCTACATGCAGAAAAAAAAGGCTGAGACAAATCATACACACATAAATAAAACAGAGCAAAAGAATTAAAGAGGTCAAAGGAAATAAACTTTTGCACACAGCTATTTAATTTTAAGTAACTGATGTTCAATTTGGGGAGAAAGTTTGTCTGGCTCTTGGGAGGTGGACTGTAAATATGTATAATATGTAAATAATTTTAATATACTTGAAGGATTTAAGAAGTTTGATAATAAATATGAATGTGCTTTACAGTGAATATCATTGCAGACACAGGGAATGTTGAAAAGGATACCCAAAGAGCATTTTTAATTCTTGTCTCATATCTACTTATATGTATTTAATTTCCCTCATAGGGTTGCTTATGAAACATAAGCCCTTCCTTATTGAATTTGTTTTCTTTCAACTAATCTTCTTTTACAGCTTTCCCTCTCAGGATCCCGTTCATGAGTTCCATGTGTTTACTTCTCTTTGTTTATGTTTATTGCTTGTATCATCCGTTTGTGTTCCAAAGACTCTCAAAGGCAGAAAGCCTATCCATTTACCTTGGCTGCTCCGGAAAAGAAGATGTGATATGATAATGATTGTCAGAGATTAATTCAGTGGGCCACAGTTAAAATGGTTCCATCTTAGAAAATAAATTTAATTCTGATGTAGTTTTGTTTTCTAGTAAAATTTATCAAAAAATTTTGCATCTTCTAAATTATAATTTGCCTTTGGTTGTGAGGGAAATCTTCCTTACAAATACATACTCTTCTTTAAAAATGTCATATCTCATTAAAGACTAAAGAATCAGTGATAGCTCAAATTACACTCAAAATGGGAATATGAATTCTAAGGATTTAAAAAGTCTCAGCAAGTGTCACCATGTTTACCACAGAACTCTGTTTCAGTTTCACTTTGATTCACGTGTGCCAAAAATATAAATCCAAATTGTCCTTTAGTCTATGTCACACATGGTAGGATTTTGAATGCTCACTTTTGGCATCATGACATGTTTTGCTCCCATTACTGGGGTTCTGGTAGTCATCAAGATAACCACCACATTTGTTCCTCGCAAGGATAAGAACTTGAAGATCTAGGAAAGACAGAAGACTGAACTTCAAGGAAAATGAAAGTACCAATTTTATTCCCTCAGGATGGAAAGGCTCTAAGGCTGGAAATCTGGTAAACAGACTCTGACTTTGATATTTTATAGGAAACAAGAATTACACCTGACACCCTGTTGGTCCTGTTTACTTATGCAAACCTGTGCCTTCCCATTGTTTGTCTGCTAACAAGAAGCTGCCAACTCAGGGAGCTATTTTGCTTCCCTTGTCTTCCTGTGTTCCTTATAAAGAGGGGGCACCTTTAGTAACAGCATGGGAGAAGCAGAAGCAGGCCAGTCTCTGCAAACCCAAGGTAAGACTATTCCAAATAGTGAGTTATAAGCCAGACAAGGCTACATACTGAAACCCTGTATTAATGCAAAAAACAATGAGAGAAGGAGGTGAGGAGAGAGAGAGGGAAAGAAAGAGAGGGAGAGTTAAAATAAGAGAAGCAGGGAGAGAGAGAAACAAAACCTACAAAAACACAAAATCAGAATCCACAATATATAAGCAAAAGACTGGTAAGAAAAAAAAAGATATCCAAACAAAGTAATGAGAGTTTTAAAAGTCTATAAATATTACTATTATGCTTATTTGGGGGTTGAACATACATTTTAAGGCATGGAGTATATCCTTAAGTGTGATTATTATACTCAGTGAGACTCCATTGAATCAAACTAATTTTCCTTCACAAGTAGATGACAGTTGAAGACAGCTTCTTGGACAGGGATGGTAATTCATATCCAATCCTCCCTCTCAGCACTGAAAGCCTCTCTGATTGAACCTTGGCGGATCCTATGTATGTTGTCATAGTCTCTGTGACTTACTATATGCATTAGTCTTGTTTTGGGTAGAATATGCAGTTTTCTTGGTGTCATTGATATCATATGCTTCTCATAATCTTCTCACAAAGTCTTATGCACAGCTCCCTGAGTCTAAGCAGGAGGTTTTGGCAAAGACATTTGTTTAAGCCTGACTAAAAGTCTCTCACTCTGTACCATTTCTGGGTGAGTCTTTGTATTTGTTCCCATCTACTTCAAGAGGAAGTTTGTCTAATGATGGTGAAGTGAGACACTCTTCTGTGGGTCCTGAGGAATAATTTTATTGCTATATTATTTTAGCAGACCAATAATATTTGGATTTCTTTGAGGCCCATGGCTTTCAAAAAAAGAGAAAAGGAAAGCAAGGAAGGAAGGAAGGAAAGAAGGAAGGAAGGAAGGAAGGAAAGAAGGAAGGAAGGAAGGAAGGGAAAGTCATTAGTGAGAAACAGCTGTCAAAATAACATTTTTGTATGGATTTAAACCTAATATCTAGCACATGTTATACCGTAGACTGTGAAAAACAACACACCAACTATTTTATGTCTTCATTATACTTAATGTGTAAGACCATGCAGGTTTGCAAGTAGCTAAATTTAATTAATCTTTTTCTCCTTCCCTCCCTCCCTCCCTCCTCCCTGCCTCCCTCCCTCCCTCCCTCCTTCTCTCCTTTCTTTCTTTCCTTCTTCTTTTTCCTCTTTGTCTTCCTCTTCTTTGTCTTCTTTACTCTTAAGAAAAGTTGAGGGTCTGGCTCCTAGTATTCAGAGGTAACTTAGGTCAAACAAGACTTTTCTGGTTCTCTAGCCTCCCTTTTACCTTAGCATTCTGTTATCTTTGAGAGAATAATACAAAACCCTTTCCTGGGTACACTTCATTGCAAGCCCAGAGGAAATAGTTCATTTGCACTGAAGTTCCTCTTTACATTGGACCCAGGTTAGAATTCAATGATAGGACATTCAGGCCTTGCTGAACAAGGGAACAGATGATCCCTCACAGTAACAGAACATTTAACATGCCTCAAGTCCCCTGGCACCTAGTCAAGCTTGAGGAGTGGAGACAGAAAAGTATTCTTCTCTTTTATTCCCCTTTACAACATCAGTATTGGCTTCAATTTTGGTTACTGAAGACCTAGAAAATCATCTATAGCGGATTGGTCATTTTAACTCCTTCATAATATTTAGATAAGGCTTGGGCAAAAATCAAACACTTCAGTCCACTTTGATTTATATTCCTTTTTGTTCTTTAAGCAAATCTGTGTAATTGTTAGAGATGATTTTGAATGCATGTGTATCATGAAATATAAATGACCCAGAGACTTATATCAGGGTCCAAGCTTCAAGCTAAAGATCAGAGAAGCAAAGCATCCAGTAGATCTTACCTCTATCCAGTTGAAATGGCAATCCTGTCTCCGGGAATCCACAGAAGCAAAAAGCTCTTAATTCCAAAAAGCTCCTTATATTCCTTTCTCTACTCAGGCATATACTTCTGTCTTCACATCCGTAGTGCTAGAATTAAAGCCATGTTTTCATAGTTGCTGAGAACACCTTTGTGTGAGCTATTTCTTTTAGGATGGAATCAATTTTGTGTAATCAATGTGGCCTTGAACTAACAGAGATCCATCTACCTCTTAATCCTGAGTCCTGGGTTTAAAGGTATGTGCCTGGCTTCTAGGGTTAACTAGCATGACTACTTTGCTATTTGGTTTTCCAGTGTCTTTAATAAATCACAAACAATATATCATCACATGTGTGTAAGTAGGTGACAGAGAAAACTGTTGAAACTAATGAAAGATTTTTTTCTACTTTTTATTTAATGAAGTAAGTAAGGCGCACAGTATCTTTGTTCTTAAATTAGTTTTCTCTTCTTTTTCCCTGTCACAGGGTCATGGGACATGATTCAGGAAAGAAGATTTTAAAAGGCATTTTGATACAGAAATGATTGGTTCTAAAGTGGGAGAGCCAAATTCCATTTTCAGAGCCAGCTTCTCAGTGAACTCAAACACTATATGAAAATTTCATGTGTATACAAAAGGCATTTGTTTCTCCATAAAGCCATTGGGCTTATAGTGAGCAAGGAACACACTGGTGAGTCCAATGAAACTGGTTGTATTCAAAGCACATGTCCTCTTTATTACTGGTTATAGTTTGTTCCATGAGACATATAATATATTGGTTAATATATTGGGAATATAGATTGACATAAAAATGAAACAAGGTAAACTAAATCAGAAAATAATTAGGCTCTTTGAACTTGATAAGATCATGGGTGAATGGCAATGAGTACCCATGACCAAGTAATATCAATCCAATAGACGTAACTGCCTTTACCACTGTATAGTATATGACCATCTCTAGCTAGATTTGAGGCAACAAACTTAGAAGCCTGTGCCCACAATCAGTTTGTGAAGACAAACTTGAGAGAGACAACCTGAAAAACTTAATGCACAGTTTTACTTTAGGAGCTGCTAAAAAGAAGCCCTGTGAATTTATGTGGGTCCATATTCTTCCAACATCTCCTGCAGAGGAGCATCCCTAGGGATATTAGAATCATGCCTCCTGGAAGAAACTAGGGTTTACTCTTTGTTCATGGGTTTATGTCTTCTCAGATTTGAGAAGCAAGCTGAGTGGCAACTTTGTAGGAATCCTGGAAACATTTTTTCCCCATCTTCTACAAGATGGAGGAGGGAGGCTAGTGAAGTCTTGGAAGAGGGTTGTGATTTACTTGTCTGCATTCTTGCGTTTACTAGGTAGGCATCCCCAGGCTTCACTAAGGAACAATTAGTGCAGTTTAGTCTGTCCAGAAGAAAGACCAGATATAGTAGTGAGATTTCCTCTTCTATGAATGGCTCATTTCTCTACCATCTCCCACATTCCTTCTTTAGTCTTTTTAGGGTTATATTTTCTTCGTGTTCTGACCACAGAGACTCAGGTCTGTTATCCATATAACCCCAGATGTTTGATGTTGCCAATTGTCAAGACAGTTGATTTATTGTAAAAGCCACTTTCTTTTTATAAAAATGTAATCTTCTCTCATATATTACACCCTGACTACAGTTTCCCCTCCATCCATGCCCCCCAGTCCCTTCCCCAACCTCCTCTCTGCCCACAGATCAACTCCTCTTTTGTTTTACTTCAGAAAAGAGGTGATACCCTAGTGGTATCAACTGATCACAACATAACAAGTTACAAAAAGACTAGGCACAAACCTTCGTATCAAGGCTAAACAGACAACTCAGGAGGAGGAAAAGTATTCCAAGGACAGGCAACAGAGTCAGAGATACTGCCCCTGCTCCCATTGTTAAGTGTCATACAGGAACTCCAAGCTACACAACCATAACTATATACAGAGGACTAAGGTCAAACCGATACAAGCTCTGTGATAATCCCTTGGACTCTGTTAGCTCCTATGAGGCCAGTTTATTTGATTGTGTGGGCTGCATTCTTGTGTTGTCTTCAACCTTTTTGGCTCATAAAATCCCTCCTCTCCATCTTGTGTGACATTCTCTGAGCTCCACCTGTTCAGATATAAGTCTCTGCATCTGCTCCTATTAATTCCTGGATGAAATTGGTCTAGTTTCCAATACCGGAGTACGCAGAATATCATTGGGAATCATTTCATTGACTTGTTTTTGTTTATTGTTGGCTAGTCATTTTTTTAGTTCGATCTTAGGTCCTCTGATATCAAGCTTCTGGTTCCTGGCCATCCAGGGAGTGTCAGTCATGGGCTCCTGTCATGGCATGGGCTCACATTTAGACCAGTCATTGGTTGACAGCTTCCAAAATCTGCACCATCATTGTCCCAGCATATCTGATAGGCAGGAAAAATTATAGGCTGAAGGTTTGTGGCTAGAGTCATATCCTAGTCAGTCCCCTGGAAGCCTTGCCTGATTACTAATGATGGTGAGCTCAGACTCCATATCTTCCCTTATTTCACAAGGGTCACCTGTATAATTTCCAAGTAGTTCCTATTGCACTAGATTTCACATCACTTCCCAAATGATCCCAATTTCAGTTGTCTCTCCTGCACCCCCTTGCCTAACTTGATCCCTCTTTCCCCCATACCCACTCAAGGCAGTCCACTCATGAAAAGTATCTCCTCTTCCCAGGGAGATCCTTGGAGCCCTCCTGATAATATCCACTTATAAGTTTGTGCATTTCATGTGTATCTTTCTGGGTCTAGGTTATGTCACCCAGGACTATTTTTTTTTCTAGTTTCATTCATTTGCCTACAAATTTTGTGATGTCATATTTTAAGAGCTGCATAATTACCCATTGTGTAAATGTTACACATTTTCTTTATCTGTTTTTTGGTTAGTGACATCTTGGTTGTTTCCAGTGTCAGGCCATTATGACTAAAGCCACTATGAACATAGTTGATCATGGGTCCTTGTGGTAGGATGAAGTGTCTTTTGGTTATAAGTCTGTAAGAGATGTAGCTGGGTCTTCAGGTAGATTCATTCCCAATTTTCTGAGGAACCACCATGTTGATTTCCATATTGGTTGTACATTTTGCACTCCCACAAGCAATGGAGAAATATAATCCTTGGGCCATATACTTTCCAGAATGAGCT
This sequence comes from Cricetulus griseus, assembly GCF_003668045.3. Lineage (NCBI taxonomy): Eukaryota > Metazoa > Chordata > Mammalia > Rodentia > Cricetidae > Cricetulus > Cricetulus griseus. Next base: position 131,015,109 of record NC_048599.1, read on the forward strand.
GTCACTTCTGGTTTTTATCTTAGCCTGTTATATCTGACAGGTATAAGATGGAATTTAATAATTGTTTTAATTTGCATTTCCTTGATGGCTAAGGATGTTCAACATTTCTTTAAATGTTTCTCAGCCATTTGAAATTCCTTTGTTGAGAATTCTGTGATTAGATTTGTACCCCCATTTTAATTGGATTATTTGGTTTGTTTATGTCTATTTTTTGAGTTCCTGTGCCAATTTTCATCCAAGGGGACCTCCCACATTTTCTTCTAAAAGATTCAGTGTGGCTGCATTTATGTTGAGGTATTTGATACATTTGAAATTAAGTTTTGTGCTTGGCAATAGATATGGATCTATCTACAATCTTCTACATGTCTGCATCCACTTATGTCAGTACCATTTCTTAAAGATGCTTTCTTTTTTCCATTGTATAGATTTAGCTTCTTTGTCAAAGATCAGGTGTTCATAGGCGTGTGAGATAATATTCCATTAGTCTGTCTATTTTTATGCAAATATTGAGCTGTTTTCCTTACTATAGTTCTATAATAGAGCTTGAAGTCAGGGATGTTGAAGCCTCTGGAAGTTCCTTTATTGTACAGGGTTGTTTGGCTATCCCAGGTCTTTTGTTTTTGTATATAAATACGAGTATTGTCATTTCAAGGTCTGTGAAGAATTGGGCTGGGATTTTGGTAGGGATTGCATTGAATCTATAGATTGCTTTTGGTAAGATTGTCATTTTTACTGTGTTGGTCCTACCTATCCAAGAGCGTCTGAGATCTTTCCATTTTCTGCTATCTTCTTTAATTTCTTTCTTTAATGAATCAAAGTTGTTGTCATATAGGTCTTTTGCCTGTTTGGTTACAGTTACCCCAATATATTTTATGTAGTTTGTGGCTTTTGTAAAGGTTGATGTTTCTATGATTTCTTTCTCAGCCCCTTTATTCTCTCTCTCTCTCTCTCTCTCTCTCTCTCTCTCTCTCTCTATATATATATATATATATATATATATATTAAGGCTACTGACTTTTTTGAGTTAATCTTGTATACTTCTATGTTGATGAAGGTGTTTTTCAGCTGTAGGAGTTCCCTGATAGAATTCTTCTGATAACTTATGTAGATTATCATATCATCTGCAAATAGTGAAAGTCTTACTTCTTCCTTTCCAATTTGTATACCCATGATCTTCTTTTATTGTTGTATATATCTATCAAGAACTTCAAGTATTATATTAAAGAGATTGGAGAGAGTAGACAACCTTGTCTTGTTCTTGATTTTAGATTGATTTCTTTATTTCTTCCTTTACTGAGAAGTGATGCAGTTGAGTATTATTCAATTACCATGAGTTTGCAGGGTTTCTGCAAATTGTGTTGTTGCTGAATTCTAATTTTAAGCCATGGTGTTCCCATAAGTTTTTCCATTTTTTGGTATATGTTGAGGTTTGCTTTATTTTGGAGCATGTGGTTGAGTTTACAAAAGGTTCCTTTTGGTGCCAAAAGGAAGGTATTTTCATTTCCTTTTGGATGGAACATTCTATAGATGTCTTTTAAAACCATTGGTGTCATATCTTCTGTTACTTCCTTTTTTCTTTGTTAACTTTCTGTCTAGTGGTCCTGTTGAGTGGTGAGAGTGGGGTGATGAAATTTCCCACTGTAAGTGTGTGGGGTTTAAAATGTGACTTGAGTTTTAGTTATGTTTCTTTTGTGAATGTGGGTTCCTTTGTATTTGGTGCATAGATGTTGAGAATTGAGACTTCATCTTGATGGATTTTTTCTGTGATGAATATAAAATGACCTTCTTCATCTCTTTTGATTAATTTTAGCTTAAAGTCTAGTTTGTGGGATAGTAGGATAGCTACACCAGCTTGGTTCTTAGAGACATTTGATTGGAAAATCTTGTCCTAACCCTTTACTCTGAGGTAACATCTGTCTTTGAAGGTGAGGTGTGTTTCTTTTATGCAGCAGAAGGATGGCATCTGTCTTCATATCCATTCTGTTATCCTGTGTCTTTTCTTATATGTTAGTTAAGACCTGAGTTGTTTTCTCTCCATGAGCTTTTAATCTTTCTGGTTTTTTTTCTGTTGTTGAAATTCAGCTTTAATCCATCAGTGTATGATAAGATACAGGGGCTTTCTTAAATCTTTTTGTATATGCATTTTGCGATTTGCATTGTGACCAAGTTTGTGGTCAATTTGGGAGAAAGTTCTGTGATACGCTAAAAAGGAGTATATTCTTTAGTGTTTGGATGGAATGTTCTGTACACACCTGTTAGGTTCATTTTGTTCATAATGTCTACTAGCTCAAGTAATTTTCTATTAAGCTTTTATTTTGAATAACTTTTCCATTGATAAGAGTGGGTATTTATGTTTCCTAAATATTAATGTGTAAGTGTTGTTGTATAATTTTAGCAATGTTTCTTTTGCAAATGTGGGTGTTCTTGTATCCAGGTTATAGATATTAAGAATTAAATGACATTTTGGTGGAATTTTTTTCTTTGATGAATATGAAGTGTCCTTACCCATCTCTTCTTTTAGGGTCCATGAGAATTCCCATGAAAGCCTACCAGTCAGCACAAATGTTTATTAATGTTAGCAACATATTCCCCTAACCATCTGACAAAGTGGCACATGGCAACCCCAAGAGAAGCTCATAGGCTCCTTTTAAGTTTAGGGTAATTCTAGGGAGGAGAGATTAGTCTGGGGGCTAATTGGTGGATTTAAACAAAAAGTTAATAGGATTGATATTTGGCTCTAGTGTATAAATAAGTACTTTCCAGTCACAGGGTAGGGAAAGCTATCTTTAGCTAACAGGTGGGCTCTGGTGCACCTGCTGATAGTTTTCCAGTGAGTTGTGGTTGTCCTGAAATCTGCTTGCTCATCCCCAATCACTTCCAGTAATGTGAAACTAAGGACTGGTCCTTGGAAGGGGCTATTAGAAACCTCACATGTTTCTGGTCTGGCTCCCCCAGCCCTCTCACTGTTGATTAATGTTTGTTTGAAGTTTTTTTTTTTTTTAGATATTATAATGGCTACACAAGCTTACTTCTTGAGTCCATTGCTTAGAAAAAAATCTTTTTCTAAGTGTTTATTCTCAAATAATGTCTATTTTTGACATTGAGGTGTTTCTTGCATGCAGCAGAAGAATGAGTTCTGTTTTTACATCTATTCTATTAATCTGTGTCTTTTTATTGAGGAATTGAGTGCAATGATATTGGCAGATTGTAATGACCAATGATTGCTAATTCCTACTATTTCATTCTTGTTACAATTGGTGGTAGTGTTGGTTGTTGTCTGTGGTGTAAGTGTGTGTGTGTGTGTGTGTGTGTGTGTGTGTGTGTGTGTGTGTGTGTGTGTGTTTCCTTTCTTTTGGTTTGTGTGATATGAAATTTTTTACTTCATTTGTTTTATGGGTATATTTAACATCTGTCAATAGTAGTTAATCATTCTAATATCTTCTGTGGGACTGAGTTTGTAGATAGCTATTGTTATAATTGATTTTTTTTTTGGATTACGTATCTTCCCCATCTATGGAGATTGAAAGTTTCGCTGGGTTAGTAATCTGGGGTGATATCTGTGGTTTCTTCGATTCTGAGGGACATCTGTCCAAGCCATTCTGGCTTTCAGAGTCTCTATTGAGAATTCAAGTGTAATTCTACTAGGTCTAACTTTACATGTTACTTGTTCTTTTCTCCTTGTAGATTTTAATATTCTTTCTCTCTTCTGTATGTTTGGTGTTTGATAATTATGTGGCAAGAAAACTTTCTTTTCTGGCCCAGTCTATTTGGTGTTCTATAAGCTTCTTGTATCTTTATAGATATGTCCCTCTTTAGGTTAGGAAAACTTTTCTCCTACAATCTTATTGAAAATATTGTCTAGGCCTTTGAACTGAAATTCTTCTCTTTCTATTCCTGATATTCTTAGGTTTGGTCTTTTCATAGTTTCCCAGATTTCCTGGATGTTTAGTCAGGAATTCTTTAGATTTAACATTCATCCTATTTGACTGTGTCTATTTATTTTATTTTATTGTGTGTGTGTTTGTGTGTGTGTGTGTGTGTGTGTGTGTGTGTGTTAAACATCTGAGATTCTCCATTCTATCTCTTATAATCTGTTAATGATACTTACATCTATAGTTTCTGTTCACTTTCCTAGATTTTCCACTTCTAGAAATCCCTCATTTTGGGTTCTCTTTATTGCTTCTATTTCCATTTTTGGGTCTTGAACAACTTTATTTGTTTCCTTCAACGTTTTCCCTCCTCTGTTTTCTGTAAAGGATTTATTCATTTCCTCTTTAAGGACATCTATCATCATAAGTTGGATTTAAGGTTCTTGTTATTGCTGTTGTGCTTCAACTGTGTTAGAATTTTCAGGGCTTGTTGTTATAGGATAGCTCAGTTCCAGTGGGGACATAGTGACCTGGCCTTTGTTTATTGTGGTCTTATGATTCTGTGTAGGCATCTGGATTCTTGGTCACTATAGTTCTTGTTGCTGACTTATGAGTTTGTCTTTGTAGGATGTGTGTTTTATTCCTTAGTTTCTGTTTACTTTGTTTTGCTTATCTGTGTGGCCTGGAGTTCTGGCACACAGCCATGACTTCTGGTCCAGCAGGGGCTCTCTGCCTTAGTTCAGGGGCTGGACTTCTGCCAACTGGTGAAATCTTTGGTAAAGTACAGGGTCTCTGCCTGAGTTGGGGTTGAGATATGATTATGAGGAGAGGAGGGTATATTGGGAATAGTGTGGTGCACTGAGATGGTGAGAGGATTCTGTGGGAAGGTGGGTGGCCTATCTGTTCTTCTGGCTGGCATGGACTGCACCTGAATAGGTAATGCTTGACTGAATTTGTGATGGGGGCATGTGGTGGGGGGTGATAGTGGCATCAGACTGGATCTTTTGAAACATAACAAAGAGGGTAAGAAGGTCAGCAGAGTTTTGGGTGATAGAAGCTAATTTCTGTAAAAACTAGAGATGCTTTTAGAGGGGCCAAAACCTCATTTACTGTCTTAAATGAGAACATGTTATGTAATGGACATGCTATGGGTGCTGCTGTATTCCATCCTCATATGATCATACAACACAATGTTAGACATTTCTAGTGATTAGTAACTCACATAAGTTACTAGGGAGAGCCCAGAAGTCAAGATTTATCATGAGTAATGTACAGTTTGAATGAAGATAGCACCACAATCTCATGTGTTTGAATACTTGGTCTTCAGTTGGTGGAAGTGTTTGGGAAGGATTAGGATATGTGTCCTTACCGGAGGAGTTGCATCACTAGGAGCAGGTCTTAGGTTTAAAAAGACTCATGTTATTCCCAATGTGTTTCCTGCTTGTGGATAAGGATTCAAGATTTCAGCTGCTTCTCTATTGCCATGTCTGCTGCCATGCTCCTGATCATGATGGCGATCCCAAAATAAAGTCTTCCTTCTATAAGTTGATGTGTTCATGATATTTTATCACAGCAACAGAAAAGTAGCTAATACAAGTAGCTCTTATATAAAAAGTCCATACATTAGATTCTGCCTCATTCTGAGCCCCTTCCACTTACCAATTCAGAAATTCTCCAAGTGTTAGCCATTGGAAGAAATAGCAGAGAAACAATTAGGATAACATACTTTCTAATTTCAGGAGGGAAAAAACAGGGCCTTTTCACAACCAAATTGGATCAAAACCAATGTTCAGAGGTATAAGTAGAACAGTTCATGTCTGGGTTTCACTCATGAACTTCTGTGTTCTAAAGTGCTTGGGAAAGTGTAGTTATCTGGCTCTACCATCCATATCACATTTAGTTTGTCTCTTATGGTCCAGAAAATACCACTTCATACCTGAAGTTTTCCTTGGTAGTTCTGTCAAAGTCCAGGCCTTTCCTGGAGCTTTCCTGTTACCCAAAGCAGTGGCATATGGGAGGTACTTACATATTACCACCCTTGTCTGCCCGTTTGAGATTCCAACAAGGTCTGGTCTGGGACAAGTGTCTGTGTAACGACCCTGCAGAAATATTTCTTAGAAGATTTTGCCTCAATTATGTTGGTCTCTTATTAATTGCAGCAGATTTTGCCTCCCAGCTAACCAGCATCAATTTTTCTTATAAAGCAAAATTTTCAGTTCAGTGGTGCCAGTCTCTTGTTAATCATCACTGATTCCTCAGCTCCAGATGACCAGAAACCCCACAGTGTTAATTTAAAATATCACATTAATGGCCATGATAGAGACTTTAAAGGACTCTCCTACTTCACTCTGTTACTTCATAAGCCTAACCTGTTATAGACTTATCAGCTACAGGACAGAAAGAGCAAGCATGTTCAATATCTGCTGAGCAAATTGGGAGCACAGGAAGAGGGGGAAGGAGCTAGGAGAATGAGAAGAGGAGAAGAAGAGGGATGCCGAGGACCTGAGGGAACAGAAAGTATGAGTCAGGGGAAGAATACATGATAACAAGAATGGAGATATCATAGTAGAGGGAGACATTTTTGGTTTACAGAGAAAACAGGCACTAGGGAAATGTCTGGAGATCTACAAAGATGATACCAGCTAACTATCTCAGCAATGGAGGAGAGGCTACTTTAAATACTCTCCCCTGATTATGAGATTGATGACTGACTTATATGCCTTCATCCAGCAGCTGGTGGAAGTAGAAGCAGACACCCATAACTAATCACCGATCTGAACCGGAACCCAGATGCAAAGAAGGACAAGGGAAGAGCACAGAGGTCCAGACCAGGCTGGTGAAACACACAGAAACAGCTGACCTGAACATCCAGGAACTCTTGCTCCCCAGTCTGATAGCTGGAATACCAGCATGGGACTGATCAAGACCCCAGGAACATGGGTTTCTGTGAGGAAGCCTCAGAAATCTATGGGACTTCCTGTAGAAGCCCAGTATTTATCCCTAGCATAGGTGTGGACTTTGGGAGCCCAGTCCATATAGAGGAATACTCCCTGAGCCAAGGCACACGGGGGTGGGGGGTGGGGGGTAGGCCTAGGCCCTATCACAAAGGATATGAAAGACTCTGATGACACTGTATGGAAGGCCTCACCATCCAGGGGGTGCAGAAAAGATATGTGACAGATAAGGTTTTAGTGGGGGGAGGGTAGGGGAGGAAGGGTGGGAGAAGGAAACTGGGATTGTCATGTAAAACAATCCTGTTTGTAATTCAAATTTAAAAAGTTGGGGAAAAAATAATGGAAAACGGAAAAACAACAACAACAATAACAACAACAAAAAACACACAAAAAAAAGAACCAGTAGAGTCCTTAACAGATTTTCACCCAAGAATGCTGATCTCTCTTTGCCTCTAATGTTTACTTGGAACAGATTGTTGTGAACATGGGCTGTTACAAATTGAGTGGTGGTGGAGAGAGGAACCCAGGGTCTCATTTCTATTTGGCCAAGCCTTCTGTCATATAGCCCCACCCAAAACCCCACAGGGAAAACAGTTATCATTTTCTTTTCCACTCAATTACCAGATTAGGGACTGCTAGAACTCAGTGTGTTCGTTAATACCAGCAGAGAAGTTTGAATACACCACTGTGAAATGAGGTGACTTAGGTAGAAGAAGGGGCATAAGTGTGTATGGGCCTGTCCCCATAACAGTATCCTGGTGGGTTCTGAACAAACAGCTAATGTCTCTCATAGGTGTCAGCCTCCAATGAAATTTTCCAGTATAAAAACACAACTGCCCTCCTAGACCATTTCAAAATCAAAGCAAACTTGGTAAAAGTTAAAGTACATTGGAAAACTTAAGGTTTTTTAGTGATTGATCTACACATCAGAATGCTCAAGAGAGAGTAGAGAAAGTTGAGCAAGTATTTCCCCCTCCCTGTGGACTACCTGCTGGTGTGGGTATTTAAGCTTTTCAGGGTCCAAGATGTAGGTGTGGGGGGAAGAAGCTATCAAGCAGAACAGTGCTTTCCCCATGTACCCAACCCGAGAGGGGAGTCTGTGTTCTCTAATTCATCCTTTCCAGTGAGAAGAGCAGTTCCTTAGAGTATCATGTTTCCTCTCTTGCATTAAGAGTAACACATAAACCTCAGCTCTAGTTCTTTCAGAAGATATCTGTCAGAAATTAAAGATCAGTCTGCTACTCCCTCAGTCTCCAGGACACATTCTTACTCACTGCAGAGACGGGAAGGAACCGGGAGTCTCTACCATGCTATTTACTCAGAAAGAGTCTCAGAGTGCAAGACAGGTCAAGGATACTTCTTAGTCCTTAGTAGAGGTCTTCCCAAATCCTGGAAGAAATTCCAATAATTGCAATGGGGTGGAAGGTGGTCATCTAACTCATTTCCTGGTGCAGACAAAGAACTGGAAACCCAGGAAAGATGAAAACCACTAGAAAAGAGTTTTAGAGAAAATAAAAACAGCAACATTTTCTCTTTGGAATGAAAAAGCTGTAAGGTGGGGTTAGAATTAGATAACTTGTTTCTGTGACTTGCTGTCTGTGGTGGGTTGTTTTTTGATTTTTTTCTTTTATGTTATGACTGGTCTGACTTTCTCAGCATCAGCAGATGATCAGATGTTGGTTACTTTGAACGATTAAGTACCTCTAGATATTTCTAGATATTTTGGTTCCAGGAACTAAAAGCACCTCACCTCGGGGTCTTTTATAAGACCCTGAATCTTAATTTTCTGCTATTGGTCCTATTCAGACACCTACCTGTGTCTCTCTGCATTTCCCTTCCCAATACTTTGCCTTTCTGAAATAAAAACTACCATCTCTGGGGAGCTTGCTTTCACTTTGCTTGTCTGCCTCTGTCCCTTTTACTCTCCTTTACTACCAAATACTTTGAAGTCATTCATAATTCACAATTCACAATAAAATAAGCATAACTCCTGAATACACATGTATATGCTCTAACTATTTTAGTAGTAACTAAAATTAAATATCAAATGTCAAAACCATTTTTAAATGTATTAGAAACCAATGTTTCGGGACAAGAGAAGATACTTATGCTGAATAAAACATGACTACTAATGCAATCACTAGACTTTATCTGCTGGTCTTCCTAGTTCTCTGTCTTTTTTCCTAATTTCTATAGCCATCATTGCCTCCTCCTTCTTTATAGCTCACCATCAGCTCATGTCTGGACTTGCATGAAACACTGCATTCTGATCTATCAGTTTTAATATTGTGTTTTCTATAAGAAGAACAATACATTTTAAAAGCTTAACTGAATTAGATACATTCCCTTTTAAAACGCCAATGGATCAAGGTTTCCTCCAATATATTATATGGATTCCTTTTTTTCCTCATCTACTCCAAGTTCCTCAGCACCTGGTAGCAGTGCTGTTTCTTTGCCCTTTGTCCAAGTCTCTTGATACTCCAATCAGATGCAGAGTTAAACTCTGTTTTTCCATCATTCGTGATCCTGATACATGCTTTTTTCTAATGTGTCTGCCTTCTTACCCCAGCTTCCATTTTTCATTGGTTGCTCCACGTTTGGTTTAATGGTTACTTTTCTGAATATTTCTGAATATTTCTGAATATTCTGAATATTGTTGTTCAAGCTCCATTCTAAATATATGTTTATGCCTGTGGATAAATGTTTCCTGAATTCTTAGTCAGAGCAGCCCCTTTTCCTATTTTACGGTGGTGAATGCAGATACCAATGGCTGTACAACTTGCTGAGGATTAGTGACAGATGAGTTGTTCACCCATAAGCAAGATCCCCTCAAAGGCTTAGGGAACATCACAAACAAGGCCATAAAGAATAGGATATCTCAAAGGTAAGGAAAAGACTTGTGAATTAGTATCTTGGCAAGACATGCCATTAAGATAATGGTCAGCAACTGTGGATGTGTATACTAGAACTTCTTAAGAATGGGCTTATGAGAAATCACACATGATGAGAAGATGGACTCTGGAGGACATAAACTACAGTGCTGAACTATTTAAAATTAATAGATTCTGGGAAAAGGGAAATCATGACACTACCAGGCTTCAGTGGAAAGATCCAGTGCAATTGTCTTGCATCTGGATAAACTAAATGCACCATAAAAGAAAACCAAAGTCGTGCAGCTGAAAGGGGGCTCACAGGGATGGGGTGGGTAGTTCATAGGTATGGGAGGGAGATAAAATAGGTTAAGAGAATGCACTAATAAGAATGCATTGTAACAAAAATGATTAGTCAGAAAAAAAAAAAAACAGAACCAATAGAACATTATTGTCTCCTAGCTATGGAGAGGAGAAGGCAGGATTTAGAACTGTGAGGGAGTGTCCCTTCAGTCATTTTCTGGTGTTCTAATGGCAATTTTTGAAATTCTTGATTTTTTAGTTCAATCACCAGCTTTCATCTACACTTGATATTCCATCTGACCAAATTTTGTATTTTACAAAGTCCTTATTAGTCTTACTGAATTAGAGTCTACCCTAAGGACCTCATTTTAGCTCGATTGCTTCTGGAAAGATGCTCCTGTGCAAATAAGGTCACATTCTCAATTACTGGGTGGAGGTTAGGGCAACAACATTACCTTTGCAGGGATAGAAATCATCACAATAAATGTAATATGCTTTCCAGGAGTTCTACTAGATTACAGTTTTAATTTCAAAGCCCCGTTTCTATTATTGTTGTTGTAATTTTAGGCTGAAATTCTCTGCTTATATATTTATCTCCAGAGATCTATGAGGAGCTACTGTGTGATTTTTATATTTGGGTAAAATAGGTGCAAAGAATGTTGACTTCGTATTCAAGGGCTCCTAGGTGTTCTAAATAAATTTGAAATTTATTTAGATATTGAAAAATATCTCAGAAGCTAAAGTAGTATCCTTTCCATGCTGGTGCCGGCCTATCTACCACATGACCCTGGTCTTAGCATGTGGCATGTTTCTGATGAAGTCATTAAATATTTCTTGTTTTCAGTTATTGTTCTGTCAAGTTGTTCCTAACTAAATGAGCCTCAATGCATTCCTAGGCTAAGCATTTTCTATCCACATCCTGGTTTTCTTTGTGGGTTAATGTATTTTCCATGCCACTAAATCTTTTTGACCTCTGAACAAAAAGCTAAAATGCTTATGCTTCCTTATATAATGAGGACATGTTCAGATCCTGGATTTCTTTGTAAATCCTCTATAAATTAAGTTATACCTAAAATATAATTCATCATGTAAACTCTGACATTAAAAACATGTATACTAGTAATCCTATAAATTTTCAAGCATTAAAGGTACAGCTCTTAAAAAAGAATGTAAAGATAATCTGGGTAGAATTTAGTTTGAATTTTTCTTGCTTTTATGAACAGTGATATCTATAAGCTCTTTAGGTTTTGAGATGGTTGAAGAGCTGGATTTATACAAGAATTTTCTGGTTGTGATAAACTGATTCATTCTGTATAATATAATAACATTTTTAAAAATATAATTTACATGATATCCTGAAGAATTACAAAGATTATTAGACTAGAGTATATTTAGGACAAGCAGGAATCCAGTATTCTGGTAAGTCACAAATTTTAAGACACTCTGTAATTAAATACATGATAGCTTATGAATAATTGATCCTTAAATATCTATATAAAATTCTAGCAGGTGACACCAGTTGATCACACCTTACCAGTTATATCATGAAGGACCTACCTGCTTTTCCATTATCTAGCTTGCTGTTTACACTTGAGTAAGCAAGTATATTGACTCAGGAACTATATCTTCTCTCTGTCCTTACTCTGCCAGTTTTGAATTGTAGCAATTAATGAAAATATTCCCACTTATGATTATTAGAAAACATTAAAACTGTCTTGCGTACACAAAACATTATATAAAATAATATACCCCTAGCCTCAACTTCCCAAGTGTTTTTGTCAGTCAGTGGGACTTAAGATTTCCTGCTTTGTGCCACCATTCTTTCCTACACATAGTGTCTACACCTTGCTACCACTCTCCCTTCTTGCTTTAATTTCAAATGTTGTACACATTATAGTAAGGTCTGCTTTCACTAACTCATATGTCTGTTCTCAGTTCCTTTTTGCCTAATAAATACCCAGCAAGATAGTTGCTAAAATAAATCCTTCTTAGCAACAGAAAGAGAAGGCAAAGACCTAGAATATCAGTAATATTGAAGTATTGGAACAGTACTAGAATCACCAACAATTTTTTTCCTTAGGATTATGAACCTAAATTTTGTTTTCCTTATCCCAATGACTATATGTCTGCAAAATACAATGTGGATCAACAACATTAATTCCCTTTTGAGTGCTCTTAACTTCATCCAATTCTGTGCCTTACCTCTTTCAAAATCCCACCAAAATATGTGAATTGGCATTATACTCAAGTAACAAAAGATTCTGGCAGGCAGCAGGTCTGATCTTGTCACCTAAGATAATAGAGAAAAATATAGGATTCAGAGAGTGTTAAAAAATTAGGAAAAAAAAACAGAAGGCTTATCAGAGAATATTAAAGCTTGTTTCTAATTTAAATTTAAAAAAGGAAAAAAAAGAAAACACACTCCACACGAAATTTCTTTCTTCTTTCTCACCATCCTTTTTTTGAAGCAGATTGGTGTTGCCAGGAACATACATGTCTGACTATCATGAAAAGCTTTATATTAACAAAACATTTTAAATGCCATATTCTTTTTTATTTTTATTTTTATATTTTTATAATTGCAATTATACCAATTTTAAATTAGAAAAAAGCTTCTTTTACATGTCAATCTTAGTTCCCTCTACCTCCCCTCCCCTGGTGCCTGCTCACCCTCTATCCTAACCCTAACCCTTTTCTGCTCCCCAGGGAGGGTGAGGCCTTCCATGGAGATCTTCAAAGTCTGTCACATCATTTGGAGCAGGACCTAGACCCTCCCCCATGTGTCTAGACTAATAGAGTATCCCCTGATCTGGTGTGAGCTCCCAAAGTCCATTCATATCATAAATACTGATCCATTACCAGAGGCCCCATAGATTGCCCAGACCTCCAAACTGGATCAGTCCTATACTGGTTTCCCAGCTATCATTCTGGGGTCCATGAGCAACCACTTGTTCAGGTCAACTGTTTCTGTAGGTTTCTCCAGCCTGGTCTTGACCCTTTTGCTCATCACTCCTCCCTCTCTGCAAATGGATTCCAGAGTTCAGCTCAGTGTTTAGCTGTGGGTGTTTGTGTCTGCTTCCATTAGCTACTGGGTGAAGGCTCTAGGACAGGCTATAAGGAAGTTATCAATCTCAGTATCAGAGAAGGGCATTTAATGTAGCCTCTAAGCTATTGCTTAGATTGTTAGTTGAGGTCAAACTTGTAGATCTCTGGACATTTCCCTAGTGCCAGATTTCTCTTTAAACCTATATGGCTGTCTCTATTATGGTATCTCCTTTCTTGTTCTCCTCTATTCTTCCCCTCACTATATCTACCTGCTCTTGCATGTCTTCCTCTCACCTCCTCTTCTCTCCTCTTTCTTCTAGATTCCTCTCTCCTCCCCCAGGCTCCCTATTAGCTCAGGAGATCTTATCCCTTTCCCCTTCTCTGGGGGACCATATCTATAGGTCTTTAAAATGCTTGAATATTACCTACCTATCTAAAATATATCTATAAACATTGAAAACATTCCTAATCTGTCTATAAGTCTGATTATTATAAATTACTACTAATCTGTATTTCTTAATTACAAATTATATTTTAAACAAGCTACATGAGCACAATATCTGAAAAAAGTGGAGAAATGTACATACAATATAATAATAATAACTTTAAATTTGTAGCAACTTACCAAATTCCTACAAATGTAAAATATTTGATACTAGTAGTTGTTCAAAAAGTAGACTTAACAATCCAACTTTTATTTCATCATGTTCATATGTATCTACCCACGTTTTTCTTTCAGAAATATATTCTCAAACTAACTACTTTGTTGAGTTTCTTTTCTGACCATGATCGCTAGCAACTTGTAACCAACCACACTAAATGATGACAAACATATGTAACCCATGGAATGACCAAAAACTATCCAATGCATCTCTTGGGAATGTGGGCATTGTGTTCTCTAAAACTATTTCCTGATGACTGGAGGTTCTGGAATCTTTGGTGGACCTGAGAAAATTAGAAAAATTTTTAAGTCCTAGATAGGAGAGTCTATGATGCCAGACTATCTCAGCAAGCAGACTTGAAGTTCTTCTCATCCAGAACACTGAGGAAACTGCAGCACAGGCATTCTGAGTGGCTGCATCATCTGGACCAACTGCTTTCATTGGTATCTGGTACTCTCACTCTGAAAATACATAAACTTTCAAAGACAGCATACATATCTGCATTAACACAAGTATAGATTGAGAATTGTACATGAACCACCCATAGATAATTTTTTGTTTTAATTTTGAGCAGGTAAAACATATGTAATCTCTCTTGTAGTTTTTCTGGGTTTATTTCTTTGTCTGTAGTCCGGATTTTCAGGGTGTCTCCGCTGATCATACCTGATCTACTTTAACTATGAATGAATCCATAGACTTTCATTTTCTGTGGAAACAAAATATATATATATATATATATATATATATATATATATATATATATATAGCTTTTGTCATCAGTTAAAGGTAATCTAAATTGTTTCAGTTTCATATATATTATGAATAGAGCAGCAGTGAATGTATCTGAGCATGTGTGTCTGTAGAAGACTTTCTAATCTTCTGGGTATATGCTAAGAAGTTATACAGCTGGGTTATATGGTAATCTTCATTTATTCCCTAATAATTCTTCACACTAATTTTCACAGTGGCTGTACTATTACATCAACAGTGAATTAGGGTCCTCCTCCTTTCTGTACAACCTTGCTAGCATTTCTTAGCTGGAGAGATGGCTCAGTGGTTAAGTATACTGTGTGCTGTTTCAGGTGACATAAATTCAACTCAAAGTACTCAAATTGCACCTCTTGGCAATCTGCAACTTCAGTCACAGGAGATCTGACATCCTCTTCTCTTCTCCATAGGTGCCACGCACATAAGTGGTACACAGACATACATGCAGATAAAACACTTATATGTACAACATATTTTAATGTAACAATAAAAGTAAAACAAAATATTTTTTACTTACATATTTTCACATGTTACATATATTTTATGTAAGCCTAAAATATGATATATTTCCTTATGGATTTACTTTATCACTACTTCCTCTCTTATCATTCTGTATTACCTCCCATCACCTCTCACTAGTTACAATTTCCTCTATTTTTCCTCATTATAATACCTGCATCCTAATGTCCCCTTTCTAGAAGTCCCTTTCCCTCCATCCTAAAATAATCCTTTTTTATTTTTATGGCTTGTGCAGTAATCTCTCAGGTGATGTGATCAAATTTAAACATTCAGCGTTTGGATGCACAAATAAGAGAATGTGAGACATTAGTCTTTCTGAGTTTGGGTTACTTCATTCAGTATTCATTCACATTGCATATATTTTCCCAAAGACTTCAACCCTTTATTTTTCTTTACAGTTGAATAGAATTTCATTGTGCACATTCATTCATTACATGAAGGAAATCCAGGTTGTTTCTGTCTCTTAGTTTTTGGATATATATCAACAATGAACAACTGTGTTTGAGCTTGTATATCTGAGGTAGACTATTGTAGCCCTTTGAGTATATGCTGATAAGTGATCACAAAGGGTTATTTGGTAGATCTATTTTTAGCTCTTTGATAATTTACCATACTGATATTCATAGTGGATTTAACATTCTCAATCCCACAAACAGGAAATGACTGTTCTCCTTTTCCTACAGACTCATCAGAACTTGATCTCAGTTTTTTGTATATTTGTTTTGTTTTGTTTTTTATCTCAGTCACCCTGGTTGGAGTAAAATTAAATCTCATAATAGTTTCATTATTCCTCAAACTACCAAGGATGTTTAATCCATTTAGAAACATTTCTTATCCATTTTTATTTCTTTGAGAAATATCTGTTCAGATCCATAACAAATGTCTTGATTGGGTCATTTGTTTTCATAATTATTTGTTTTCTGAGTTAGTTGTATATTCATGTTTCTTTTTCTTTACATTTTTGATCAATATTCTAAAGTGAGAACAAAGACAGAAGTCTCCTTAATTAAGTTGCGCTTGTGTGTGCAGCCACAATATACCAACACTTTGGTTGGCTAAGCCAGGAGCTGGCTTGAACAAGGTCCATTTCCCTACAGATTGTATTCAAGGATTTGTGGACAGCCTCGGAAACTTTAGTTATATTCCTGGAATTTAAAAAAGTAATAATAAGAAAAAGAAAGCAGTCGATATAGCTCAGGAGAATACCTCTGGTATTTTTCTAAGGCCTAGGCTCAATTCTTACCAGGGAAAAAAATGGAGACAAAGTAATGCTTCAAACATGTGAGAACTATCTCATTAATTGTTTTATCTTGATTATTGTGATATAAACATTTTTCTTTGAATTTAACATGCACACACACACACACACACACACACACACACACACACACACACACACACACACACACATTCTTTATTGGAATCTCAAAAGCCTTCCTTCTCTGCTCCTTGGGGGTTCAGATCACCCCTTTTAGCAATACTTCCATACAGGCCCATTTGCTACCAGCATGGCTTACAGGTTTCAGTCAAACTGACACTGATGTTACAGTTAACCTCTAAGTGTAATGGCAGTGATCTTGGTAGGTCAGATATGACAAATGGAAGCCAAATAGTGGTTTCTTAGGGTGGAAAGGCAAAAGGTTTCAACTTACGTACAGAAAATTGAATGCTAAGGTTGCTGATATTTTCTGTAAGAACAAATATTTCTCTGACTGTGCAATGGGAAAGTATCCTAGTTTTACTATGTATTACCTGAAACCTGATGAAGTTATGACTACAGCTCATTATAGTCTTAGTTAAGGTAGAAGAAGCATTAAATTTGTGAGTGGTAGTTGGGTACAGAAAGTGTGTTTCAATTGTTGGCAATCTGTTACAGCAGGCAATGTGAAGATGTGAGTGAAGGAGTTCCTAAAACAGGTGACACTAGGTCATAAATATCAGTGAGGAATTTTGATAGAGAGCATGGAAAATATAAACTGGAGAATTGGTTATCATTGCTATTCTTTTATTTGACCTATTCATAACTGTCAAAGCTACAACTACATAGATAAAAATGTTCAAGTACAGGCAGGGTGTGGGACTTCTACCAGAGCTTTTGGATGTGTGTTCCAAAGAATGAGGACACTCACTGTACTGCTTTTGCAACTTAAAATACCTTTAATATGCATTGAGCTTAATCTATAACATTTAAAATTTAAATAGCATTTGCTTTTTCCTTTGATTATTGTATGCATTGTTTGTTAATAACAGATATACATATGTGATGTCTATCTAGTTTGTCTAGGCCACAGTGCTCCAATATCACATGATTGACCTCTTATTCAGATAAGGATGGAACCTTGCATTGGACAGATACCACACTAACTTTCCCTACTATCTGGGAGATAATTTCATAATTAATGAGTGAAAAACAAAAGCAGCAGATGGGAGAGAGAAGTGACATAGTGATTCCAGATGCCCCACCTTGGACAGGTAGAAGAGCAGATTGTAGGGATTGGAGAACAGTCACCAATTCATCGAGTCAAATTGACAACCCATATTAGATTTCCATAGAATTCTATGAATGAAATGCCAAGGCAACTTTACATATGTTATGGTAAAGGAATCCACAATTTACCCTTATTTTTTTCTATAAATTTTATAATTATTACTTAATATGTCAAGAAGTCATATGATTATAATTTGAAGAAAAGAGTTTTATTTGTACTACACATATTTTATCTAGTATAATATAGTCTTTGCTGCATTTTAGCATGACATGCAATACATAAATTATTGGACAGAAAAAGAAAAATTAAGACTTCTTAAGCTAAAAATTCCAGTACAAAGTTGCAAAATAAACGAATAAAAGGTAATGGTGCACAGCCAATTGCTTGATCCTAAGACTCATTTCTTATGTCCTTTAACCTACAATAAGACATATTTTCATCCATTAATTCAACAAATGTGTGTGCAAGATTCCCTTCTAGATTCATAAATTTAACCCTCTGGTTCTCTTAATTAGCTGCAGCAAAACCTACCAGAACCAAAATTATTTATAAGAAAGTTCTAGAAGTCAATGTCACATGTGTTGCTGAATTAACTGAGACCACAGAGTGTAGCATGCTGGAGACTCCCAGACTAAAACTGCTGTTGAAGTGGCAGCATGGAGAGTTAAAGAGGACCAGGCTAACCTGAGCAGTGTGGAATGGAAGGACAACAGCAAATAATGGGTGCTCACAGAGCAGGCAGGAATAAGAATCATAGGGGATTTCATCTTTTCCACACATAAGCTGCAGTAGCAATAATTAAAACTGCCTCATGCTGAATAGTTACTTACTTTAAGTCTTATAATCAATTGATAAATTGGTGGGGTTTTTCCAATTTTACAATTAATGAAAGATATAGTTTGTGTTCAAACCATGGTTCTAAAACTACAGAGATAATAAACCTTAGAATGTGGGCCTAATACAGAACATCCCCTTTGATAATTCAGTAGCACCTCCTGTCTGTAAACAGAAAGCTGCCAAATTAATATAAGCACTTGATGGGTAGAATCAGATGCAGAGAGATACCAAACCATTTAACAAATTTCAGAATGGAAGCAAGAGGACTGGAAATAAGACTTAAGCAAGGCTTATTTGTGCCATTTTTTCACTCTTTTCTTAAAATAAGAATTATTTTAATTGACACACAAAATTATCATTCTACTGGGATTATAGTGGCACCAAAATTAATTATTGCATTAAACAGAAAGTATTCATGGTTGGTCTATATATCACTTCTGTTGTATCACTGTATTTATGTGTATGAGTGTGGTCTATGTGTGTACATGTGTGTAGGTATGCATCTGTATGTGCATGTATTCATATGTATAGATACATGTATGCATATGAATGTGTGTTTGACATTTGAAATCCTCAATTTGATATATGCAAAAAAATTGATGACCGTAGTTTCTTGCTCTGATGCACAACACCAGCAGTGATTTCTGCTACCCAGGTTAGAACTTCATTTTTGTAGCAGATTATTATTCCACTATGCATTTGTGTCTACTCATCCATCAATCCTCTAGTGGACTAATGCCATTGTTATAATAAACCTACTGTTCAGATGTCTCATTGGTGTACTGAATTCATTTTCCTAGGTCTATTCTGGTAGTGTGGTCACTGAATCACATAGTGGTTTTATTTCTAGTTTTTTTTTTTTTTTTTTTTTTTAGGACCACTATGACTTTCTACATACTGGCTATATTAAATAATATATCCACCGTCCATCAAAGAGTTGAAATTTATGCAACACTATGTTTACTGGAATTCCCTACGAGTACAGGTCATTTATTTTATATTTGAGATTGTATGAGATTGTATCATTTCTTTGTTTTCATTTCTCCTCCAAACCATACCATACACCTATCTTTCAAATTCA